>NC_088236.1:42040319-42295319 GCF_036934945.1 Oncorhynchus masou masou | reverse complement strand
GTGGCCCTCTTGAAGCATGTGGGAACAACAGACTGGTATAGGGATTGATTGAATATGTCCGTTAACACACCAGCCAGCTGGTCTGCGCATGCTCTGAGGGCGCGGCTGGGGATGCCGTCTGGGCCTGCAGCCTTGCGAGGGTTAACACGTTTAAATGTTTTACTCACCTCGGCTGCAGTGAAGGAGAGAACGCATTTTTCCGTTGCAGGCAGTGTCAGTGGCACTGTATTGTCCTCAAAGCGGGCAAAAAATGTATTTAGTCTGCCTGGGAGCAAGACCTCCTGGTCCGTGACTGGGCTGGATTTCTTCCTGTAGTCCGTGATTGACTGTAGACCCTGCCACATGCCTCTTGTGTCTGAGCCGTTGAATTGGGATTCTACTTTGTCTCTGTACTGACGCTTAGCTTGTTTGATAGCCTTACGGAGGGAATAGCTGCATTGTTTGTATTCAGTCATGTTACCAGACACCTTGCCCTGATTGAAAGCAGTGGTTCACGCTTTCAGTTTCACGCGAATGCTGCCATCAATCCAAGGTTTCTGGTTAGGGAATGTTTTAATCGTTGCTATGGGAACGACATCTTCAACGCACGTTCTAATGAACTCGCACACCGAATCAGCGTATTCATCAATGTTGTTATTTGACGCAATACGAAACATGTCCCAGTCCACTTGATGGAAGCAGTATTGGAGTGTGGAGTCAGCTTGGTCGGACCAGCGTTGGACAGACCTCAGCATGGGAGCTTCTTTTTTTAGCTTTTGTCTGTAGGCAGGTATCTGCAAAATGGAGTCGTGGTCAGCTTTTCCGAAAGGGGGGCGGGGCAGGGCCTTATATGCGTCGCGGAAGTTAGAGTAACAGTGATCCAAGGTTTTTCCGCCCCTGGTTGCGCAATCGATATGCTGATAGAATTTAGGGAGTCTTGTTTTCAGATTAGCCTTGTTAAAATCCCCAACAACGATGAATGCAGCCTCCGGATAAATGGTTTCCAGTTTGCAAATAGTTAAATAAAGTTCGTTCAGAGCCATCGATGTGTCTGCTTGGGGGGGGGATATATACGGCTGTGATTATAATCGAAGAGAATTCTCTTGGTAGATAATGCGGTCTACATTTGATTGTGAGGAATTCTAAATCAGGTGAACAGAAGGATTTGAGTTCCTGTATGTTTCTTTCATCGCACCATGCCTCGTTAGCCATAAGGCATACACCCCCACCCCTCTTCTTACCAGAAAGGTGTTTGTTTCTGTCGGCGCAATGCGTGGAGAAACCCGTTGGCTGCACCGCTTCGGATAGCGTCTCTCCAGTGAGCCATGTTTCCGTGAAGCACAGAACGTTACTGTCTCTGATGTCCCTCTGGAATGCTACTCTTGCTCGGATTTCATCAACCTTGTTGTCAAGAGACTGGACATTGGCAAGAAGAATGCTAGGAAGTGGGGCACGATGTGCCCGTCTCCGTAGTCTGACCAGAAGACCGCCACGTTTCCCTCTTTTTCGGAGTCGTTTTTTTGGGTCGCTGCATGCGATCCATTCCGTTGTCCTGTTTGTAAGGCAGAACACAGGATCCGCGTCGCGAAAAACATATTCTAGGTCGTACTGATGGTGAGTTGACGCTGATCTTATATACAGTAGTTCTTCTCGGCTGTATGTAATGAAACCTAAGATGACCTGGGGTACTAATGTAAGAAATAACACGTAAAAAAACAAAAAACTGCATAGTTTCCTAGGAACGCGAAGCGAGGCGGCCATCTCTGTCGGCGCCGGAAGAGGTGTATGTATATATGTATATATATGTGTATATGTGTATGTGTATATGCATGCGTGTATGGCTATATATATTTACCCCAAAAATATGGGGGATTGGAAATGATGCAGACAATTACATTGGAAGCAACATTCTTTCCGCAATATTAAGCTGATCCACCCTCTTAAAGGGAAAAAAAACCCATTAAGAACACTTCCTAATATTGTGTTGCACTACCCACCCCCTCCCCTCCCATTTCTCAGTGAAGCCTGCTAAGCTACTTGAGTTTTATAGCTGAGCTGTGCTTAATATGAGCAACTGAGAAATACATATAAGAACACTTATTTCACTCCATGCATCAACCACTGTTTGAGGAGCTTTCTCTTGCTGGGAGACAGGTGATGTTCCACCCAAACTCTGTATGCCAGGGGCTCTCCAACCGTGTTCCTGGAGCTACCCAGTGCTTAATTTGGGAAACCAAGTGAAATCTTTTCGGGAACATTGATAGTAACATGATTTAGCAAAAAAACATATTTCACTAAACTGTTGATGTCCAGCCTCTGCACGCCCAAGGAAGGAATAACGGCAAGATAGGAGATGGAAACGCATGGTGGTGGATATTCGGTATTGCTAAAGGTAGTGTGCCACCCAATTAATTATGAAAATATGAAACTTTCCCTACTCAAAATCAAATACAAATTCACTATAATTGTAGGTTACCTATAAGCCACTCTGCACAAGCAATGAACCAACAGCATCGCCTAGGGCTTTATGTTCTTTCCCAGACTCATGGATAGACATTTTGGAGCCTAGGATAAGGTAATGAGTCTACCCAGTATGCATAATAATACAGTCCACACTCAAAGACGATTATTCTAATTTATTTATAATTTTGGAGAATAGGCTAGCCGCTAGACCAATTATGTACCAAAGACATCTTAAATCATTTTAGTTTTATGTTTTTCTGCCATGCGTAATATGTGGTAGGCTATGTATTGTATAAGGCAGAATCATAACTGTATAAAACATTTTACAAAATTCTGTCTTGTCTCAAGCCTATACTTATATATAAGCTCTAATATGTGTATGGGTGTTTTGTATTAATCATCACCTTAGAAAGCACTGTCCATTTCGTTGTGACAATGACCATGTTTTACAATCAGTTTCAACTTTTTTTCCAAATTGATAATTACAGTGAGGTGAGTTTTAAAAGCAGGTACTGTTTTGATGTGTGATTTTTGTATTTCTGTTGTTGATTTGCCTTGATGTCAGAGTGGGCATAGGGACAATAGAGCCCTGCGTACCAGACCATTAGAACCTGATGGTCATTAGCAAGTTGGGTACTAACAAAGCATGTCTAGAGTATATAAAAGGAGATTACCATGACTCAGTGGTCACCTGGAATTTTACTGTGGTCATGACTCGTGACTGCCTGTGTCGTTGTAAAACAGTCGCCGCAACAGCCCTAACCATAACCCATTCAAAGGCACTTAAATATTTTGTCTTGCTAATTCACCCACTGAATGGCGCACACCATCCATAGCTGTGTTCGAATACTCATACTAACCGCAATAACGGACTATTTGTGAAGTGAATTGAGTATATTGTATGCTTATTGGTCATAATATGGATATAGTTAGTATGCCAAAAGTTCCCGGATGTCGCACTAAATTCACCAAAATATGACGTATACATGAAGTGGACACTATTTCCGTGCTTTTAGGGCCCATGGGGCAAATCTTATAAAAAGGGGCGTGGCTTCATCATGTTTTCATGATGAGCAAAACCTCGACTTCTTTAATATTAGATTTTGCGCACCAGCTGTTATTGACAAATTGACACAGACCATTACCCCTTGTCTTACTGGAGGTAGCCGTCTCTCTTGCCAATGCATGGAAAACCCAGCCAACTGTATATCATCCTTGTCGTTGTTCAGTCACTTCTCCGTATTAATTTCAGTGCTATTACAGTTAATGTCCCGTTTGTAATATAGTCTTGAACGCAGCTTATCCAGTTTATTCTCTAATGATTGCTCGTATGTCAATAGGACTGATGTTAGAGGCGGGTTACCCAGGAATTTAACCAAGCATGGATGTTGATGCAAACAAAATGCACAGAGATGAAGTGATGTTGTCATTATTTGTTCTCTGTTTTGATGAAGTCAGAAGCCTAATAGGAATCTGGCACTTCACTTGTCCTCGAGTAAAAAATAAAAAAAACAACACACTCTGCACAGTGTAGTTCTACCTTGAGGCAGTAGGCCTAATTCTCAAAGTTATTCACTGTTCCCAGTCCAGAGAACCATTGGCCGTGTCCGACATCTGGCTTGCCTACTTCTTACTTAAACTGCATTCTGTGTACTAATTGTACTATGTACTATTTAGCACTTACTGTTTAGTAAAAAGTATGCATTATACCATGGCCAAAACCTATTACTTTTGGTGCATTCAAGACAACTGAGAATTCGGAAACAAAACAAGCTCAGACTGGGACAAATTGTCACGTCGGAAAAGTCGGAGCTCAATGATGATGCCCGAGTTTCTGACTTGTAATTCCAAGTTGGATGACCGTTCAAATATATATAAAAAATAATTGGAACACGTTTCTACCCCGGGTTCCCAGTTTCATTGAATGCGCCATCAGTTAAGCCCTCACATGTGAACCAGAATGGATTGTCTGTAGCCCAACCCAGTGACATTTCACTGCAACTGAGTGGTGTTGTTTTGGGCTAGCATTTGGAAAGGCGCATTTCTTCCTCATCACCTTCCTCTGATCAACCCATAAGCTGTCCCTCTCAATCATTTGGAGAATGCATGCACTCAAAGAATGGCCTCTATTGGTTGACCTAGCCAACTATAGCTACTTGTACAGTGGGTCCTTATTTAAAAGTTGCGTCATACCACAGCACAGCCTGCGAGATGCTGCGGAACGTTATGGCACATAGGAGTGTGTGATATCGTAGTATTTTACTGTCAGCCATTGTTGCAATTAATGCTTGTTCAACCACCATAAGGCATCTTTGAGGGCTTGTTGGTGCTTGCTTACTTTTCCAAATAATCCTAGATGCCAATGTAGGCCAGACATTTGTATTGCTATATCCTTTCCAAAAGAGCATATTCCAAGGTTTTTAATTAACCTAGTTTTGCCAAACACCACAGCAGTTTTTACAGATGGTCTCTCTTTCAAAATATGTTTTCCTAGAATATCTGCATCTTCATGCGTACTGATGACAAATACCCATTTGGGGAGAATAACCTTTCTATTATATTCTGTTGTATTCCATCATATTCATATCGTAAAGGGCTGGGGCATATAAGCATGTGATATCTGCTAAGTTAACAAGTTCATTTCATTGACATGGCGCTGCCGTAGCCCCAACTACTATAGAGTGGATAAATACATTGTAACACATGCTATTCTGTTGTGTGATTGTTTATTAAATTGCTTTAGTAGACTCTGTAAATACAATCAATCATTTTAGTTATAAAAGGTAATACATTTGCTATCCTTGAATAATTAATGAATAAACCGCAACATGTTGGCTAAAGCGATTTGAATTGGACTGTTTTTAATCTTGGCTGTACTGAAGACTTTAAAACCTTTTTTTGTTAAAACAGACTAAATGGGATTTATTGTAAATTATTATTCTATTTGTTGTGCTGTTTATACTGTTTGAAATGTGGCTTAATTAAATTGATTACAATTGTATTTTTTTTTATTCCAAGAAACTAAAATGCATTTTACAATTGCCTAAGAAGACCTCTGGGTTTCCGTTAGGAAAATGTGGCGCTGTATAACGTGACCAGTCGGTAGTAGGCCTAGGCTACTAAGCGACTGCGAGTGAAGAGCAAAATAAAAAAGGTACTGTGTGGGAACAGAATATCTTACACTATTGCTCTTATTTCAATCACCCTCTTCATCATTCAGTTCATTCAAATTTAATTGTAACACATTTTGTCACTCACCTTCATCTTCAAATCGTTTTTGCATGTGCTCCAAAGGGATAACATGATATGGGGTTAATTAAATAATCGAAAGGAAACATTATTTATTAGCCTAGTGGATATGCAGTACCAGTCAAACGTTTGGACACCTTACTCATACAAGGGTTTTTCTTAGTAAAAAAATAATATATTTTCTACATTGTAGAATAATAGTGAAGACATCCGAACTATGAAATAACACATATGGAATCATGTAGTAACCAAAAGTGTTAAACCAATCAAAATATATTTTAGATTTTATATTCTTCAAAGTAACCACCCTTTGCCTTGATGACAGCTTGGCATTCTCTTAACCAGCGTCACCTGGAATGCTTTTCCAACAGTCTTGAAGGAGTTACCACACATGCTGAGCACTTGTTGGATGCTTTTCCTTCACTCTGTGGTCCAACTCTTCCAAAACCATCGTGATTGTGGAGGCCAGGTCATCTGATGTAGCACTCCATCACTCTCCAAACACCTGAGGCTGATGCCGTGCAGGTGTTTGTACTCATGCATATATACACACACTCTCATTCAAATACACACATACACGGACATGTAAATAGTGCCAGACATGCACTTAAACATATACAGTTGGCCTTGCTGTTATGATTTTAGTTGTCCTTGATATCCTATTTTAATTTATTTTTTGTTATTGTGTTCTGTTTCTTTTGTCTTTTTTTCTCATTAGTTAATTTTCTTGGTTGGTGCGTTGGGTGATTCTTAGGGATGGGGAATGGAATTTATTTTATTTTTTATTATTTCATTTTTTTTCTGGGGGGGGTTGACTGTGGGAGGGGTCTCGGATGGTTGAGGGACAGCTATGGGGAACTGTGGGGGGGGGGGGATCTTGGAGGGTTTGCATCCCCATTTGTTTCTTGTGGGAGTTCTGTCGATGTGCCCTTTAGCAGGGAGTTAGCCCTGGATGCTTCTGTGTGTCGCTCTGAATGGGAGTCTGTTGGATGACTGGTGTGGTGCCGTTGTTGAGCGGCTTCACTGCAAATGTGTTTTGCATATTCAATTTAAAAAATAATAATAATAAAGAAGGAAAGAACTTCCACAAATTAACTTTTTAACAAGGCACACCTGTTTAATTGAAATGCATTCCAGGTGACTACCTCATGAAGCTGGTTGAGAGAATGCCAAGAGTAGGCAAAGGGTGGCTACTTTGAAGAATCTCAAATATAAAATATTTTGATTTAACACTTTTTTTTTGGTTACATGATTCCATATGTGTTATTTAATAGCTTTGATGTTTTCACTATTGTTCTACAATGTAGAAATTGAACAAAAATAAAGAAAAACCCTGGAATGAGTAGGTGTGTCAACTTTTGACTGGTACTGTAAATATTTTAGGCATATGTGAATTAGGCCTCATGTAAAATCATTGTCAAAAGCACAAGAGATACTGATGCGTGACACAGGTGCTGTCAGATTACAATATAATTATTCTGCCCTTTTGGAACAGTGTAAACAACACTAAATAAATTATAAGTAAACCCGGAGAGTATGTTCTAATGAAAACAAATGGCAAAGATTAAAAACAGCCGGAGTTGTGAAATTGCTTTTTCCGACATTTTGTGGTTGCATGAGGCTTGGTGATCACGGAATCAGTGGAATATTAAACAACCACTCAAATAGGCAACAGAAGTAGGAACAGAAGCATAGGGCTGAGTTACTCACTCATTTGTGGCTTTTGTTCAAAATAAGTTATTATAATGCAGAGTTAGACACATTCTTTCTGATTGTCTTTAGCATATGCAGTCTCTCTCCAGCAAATTTAGTTTCAATTAAAAATAAATTGACATTTGTAGGGGTTGATGCATTCGTTTGGGCGAAGCAGTTTTGTGATATTGAGTTACAAATGTAAGTTTTCCCTGTTTGATCATTAGGCTACACTTTACATTAGGACTCAACTGACTACATCTATCAGTAGTCTCTAAACTGTGGCACATATTGGGAGATTTTTCACACCTAGCCAAGTTATTAGACTATGTAGTGTGAATGTTTCTATCCAAGAGTCTCTCTCTCTCCTCTCGCACTAAAGTCCTGCATAGGGTTGAAAAAAAATTTGCAGGCGGGTGGTCCCGGAGTTGAGAGAGAACTTGGGTAAATACAATGGCGCAATTACACTTGACGTATGGACTGTCGGTTTTTGAAAATTGTGCCTTAAAGCCCATTAGCCTTCATAAACAAAGAGTGGGTGCTATCCAGCACGAAGTGGGACAGTGCAGCTCAAAACTGCAGATAATATAAGGCAAGCTATTGTTAAAGAATATGTTTGGAACCTTGTTGATTTCCTCTCTCGCTTCAAGAGGCCATACTGACCTTTGAGGCAAGCAAACAGCCTACTGTTCACCTGTTCAATTATTGTTTTGGTGTATTTATTTGTTGTCTAATATTAGAAGGCTCTTTTAAAGCGATACGAGTTGTCAATGTGTCACATTGCATTGTGAAAATACAAATATATCGTTCTTAATTCATGGCATGGTTTCTTTTTAGCCAAATGTTGAATAGACATGCAGACAAATTAATTAATGTAGTAAAATAATAATAGCCTACTGTCTGTAGTCATTAAAACAATCAGGCTAAATAAATTGATATTTTGTTGGGCAACGGATCAGAGTTCCGAGAGCCAATCCATCTTCAATATAATCATTAATTCAGAAGGATAAACCCATAGGTCTTAGGCCTGCAATAAATTAGATTACCAGGTCCGTTGTTCATTAGGTTATAATAATCCAGGCCTTCTGGGAATGTTATAACATCTGAAAGTTATGGGTGGAGTTAAAGTTGCTGTCAGAAGTATTACACTGGAAATGTACTTTTAATCCGTCTGTGCATATTTCAAGACGTGTCATAGGAGTACAGTGAGGTACCGGATGGGTTAGACGATACTTTTCTCGTCGATAATCTTGAAAAAACGTATACTTAACTGGAAAACAACCGATGACTGCCTTTTTAAATGCTTTATTATCCAAATGTTGAAAGTGTGTGTGTGGGCGACAGAGAGGAACAAAATGGTGCAGTTTGAGGCCTTGTGGCGGAGAGTAATGTGGCACTGGAGATGGGGGTGGGAGCGGGCAGGTGTGATGTAGTTGTTTGTGTGCATCTGAATGTTATCATTTTGTATGTTTTGTATTGTAAGAAAGGAAACATGACAACCGACACACTTGAATATTCATTATGAGTGGGATGTATTTATTTTTTTATTAAATGTTTTAACTTTCATTGTAACCACAATGTCACAAATAATTGAACACACAACATGAGCAGATTAACTTAGTCAATTTTTATTTTATTAAAGACCATCAAAGAATGTTGGTACTTTATAAAAATCTTTATCCAAAGCCATGAATGAGTGAGTCACATAGCTTTATGCTGCAAAATTGCCAACTAAATAGTCCAAGCCTAAACAAATATATTCAATTGGCCAAAACTAGAACATTTTTCATAAATAAATGAAATACATCAGGTCTTGAAAACATATGCCTTTCCCCATTTTGTAACCTCCCTGGAATCTTTCATCAGCAAAGAAGGATTCCTTGTTTCAGAAACTCATTTATATCACGCTTTCCACCCTGTGGTAAATAAATCCTTTTTTGTTATTTTAGAATTCTTTCATTCTGTTTTTCAAGGGAGAGAAACCAAAAGTGTAACCAAAAGCAGAAGCAGTGTTCTAACTCCCCCTTGCAATAGTGTGGCACAATGAGAGAGTGACGCAATTTACCACAATCTACCATGTGGCATAAGCTCAACTTTTAATTGAGGAACCACTGCCAGCCACTCATGATGATGTATTGCTTGTTTGTTTTTTGCTTTGAGATTTGTTATGAAACGCGCTATTGAATGATTATACCAACAAAGGTTTATTTAGTTTAGTAGAGCAAAAAGGTCTGACGAAGGCCAAGAGGCCGACAAGTAAGCTTCGTTAGAAAAAGTTATATTAACAAGAGAAGTGTGTATGTTTCTTATTTCTTTCAAGTTATCTCATTTTTTTACCATGCACCTCACACAAGATGGCTGAGATGTGCGAGTGATTTTTTTGGGGGGGGGGATTGTTGAAAGAAAAACACACATACATGCACCCGTGTCAAATAAAAATGTTTCACAAATAAGTACCACTTTTTAATGAGAACAGAAATCACTTCCCAAAAAAGGACCAAAAGACCAAAAACAATAGGGAAAAAATCTGCAAAATACATACAACTACTTCTTATTGATGGCCTCAAATGGCCATAAGGTGTGCCTCCCTGGCAGTCACCTCCTTCTCCAGCCTTCTGTGAGGGAGAGGAACCCACAGCTGCACCTTGGGAGGGTGAGGGGATGATGACCAGTGGGGGGATGGAGTGGCAGCCCCCCAGCGCCTGATGCATACCACTTTCAGGATGTGGCTGTGGCCCCCCGCCCTCCATGCTGACTCCCAGTGAGGGGAGCTGTATAATGTAAGTTTACTGTTTACTTCTTCAGTCATCTCTCCTGCATGCAGATAACCAAGCCCTGTCACTCAAGGAGAGAGCAGTTGCCCGAGCACTTTCTGTTCACACCACATGGTCAGATGAATGCAACAATGCTGGTGACATGTTGCTTTCCACAAACTTTCTATAATCACACAAACATAGTGTATCTTACTGTCTGCAAACTATTCGCTAGTTTCTTTTCTTAGCAAGGCTAATATAATTTGTGTTAGCCAGCTAACTAGCGTTTAGCATCAGCTGCTAAGTGTACTAAGAGTAAGATCAAACATAGCTAGTTTGCTAATACTGCTTGGTACCAGTGCTGGTATAGGCCTAGATAAGATACAGTTGCACAAACATGCTTATAAGAGAGAAAGAGCCAAAGCATGAATATGTTGGCTAGCTAGCTACATGAAGTATGAAAACAACATGTCATGTAACATGTAAGTTAGTAATTCGGATCACCTGGATTCACTGAGAAACTTTATTTCCTACCCTGTCAATAATTCCTCACTGGCTTATTAATTTGATGTCATGTCAAAATGCAATTTATTGAAGGTGCTGCCCACTATATTATAACTATAGAATTAGAATATTCGCAATATTTCCATGATACCAACACTTCAGTTAACTAGGCTGAGATTTTTTTTGCAAATATGCTGTGTGGCAGAGTGTGGAAACGATAATAAAAGGGCAGGAAATGAGGAAGTTGATGAAAATAGACATTGAACATTATAAATGGATAAAGTCCCATTTGATATTACTGATAATTTATATTTTTGCTTATGGTCATGAAATACACCAAGCATATTTAGAACTTTTTGTATTAAACCTGAAATATTGTGAAATTATATTTCAGCATCAAACACACACCACATGTAAACAGTATGCCAATTGCAGTACATTTCTCTGGAATACTTGCACCTTTCTGACACATGAATGTGTTGGAGAAGCATAGACAATACATGGGAAAGTGATGTTGCTCGCAGTGAAAATGGGAATGTTATTAGCCAAGCACAGCAATAAATATCAGAAGAACATACATATGTGTATTTTTGCTTAAGGTACTCCCACTTCTTTTTCACCCATCCAGGTGTCAGCTGCCACTCCAGCTCACACTCCTTCACGTTACGGACGTTACGGTTGAATGGCGGGAACCAGGTTACTGATATTTACCACCCCAAACCCCTCCCCTTTCCCAGGATAAGTAACTGCGACAAACCGGTAAATTACACAAATATATTTATACGAACAGCATGGTGTGAAATGGAACTGGAACCCAAGAACCTGCCTAAATGACTACAGACCCGTAGCACTCACGTCCGTAGCCATGAAGTGCTTTGAAAAGCTGGTCATGGCTCACATTAACACCATTATGCCAGAAACCCTAGACCAGCTCCAATTTGCATACTGCTCAAACAGATCCGCAGATGATGCAATCGCTATTGCACTCCACACTGCCCTTTCCCATCTGGACAAAGGAACACTTATGTGAGAATGCTATTCATTGACTACAGTTCAGTGTTCAACACCATAGTGCCCTCAAAGCTCATCACTAAGCTAAGGATCCTGGGACTAAACACCTCTCTCTACAACTGGATCCTGGACATCCTGACGGGCCGCACCCAAGTGGTGAGGGTAGGTAGCAACACATCTGCCACGCTGATCCTCAACACTGGAGCCCATCAGGGGTGCGTGCTCAGTCCCCTCCTGTACTCCCTATTCACCCACGACTGCATGGCCAGGTATGACTCTTAACACCATGAAGTTTGCAGACGACACAACAGTGGTAGGCCTGATCACTTACAATGACGAGACAGTCTATAGGGAGGAGGTCAGAGACCTGGCCGGGTGGTGCCAAAATAACAACCTCTCCCTCAACGTAATCAAGGCAAAGGAGATGAGTGTGGACTATAGGAAAAGGAGGACTGAGCACACCCCCATTCTCATCAAAGGGGCTGTAGTGAAGCAGGCTGAGATCACCAACAAACTAGAATGGTCCAAACACACCAAGACTGTTGTGAAGAGGGCACGACAAAACATATTCTCATATGAATATATAGTCTCCTCAGGAGACTGAAAAGATTTGGCATGGGTCCTCAGATCCTCAAAAGGTTCTACAGCTGCAACATCGTGAGCATCCTGACTGCTCGGCCTCCAACCACAAGGCACTACAGAGGGCAGTGTGTATGACCCAGTACATCACTGGGGCCAAACTGCCTGCCATCCAGGACCTCTACACCAGGTAGTGTCAGAGGAAGGCCCTAAAAATTGTCAAAGACCCCAGCCACACCAGTCATGGACTGTTCTCTCTGCTACCGCATGGCAATGGTACCGGAGCTCAAAGCCTAGGACCAAAAGGCTTCTCAACAGTTTTGAAGCCATAAGACTCCTGAACCACCTGTATATAGCCTCGCTACTGTTATTTTCACGTTTTCTTATCTATCGTTTACATAATACTTTCTTTCTTTTTTACTTAAAAAATGCATTGTTGGTTAGGCCTTATAAGAATAAGGTCTACACCCGTTGTATTCGGTGCACGTGACAAACTTTGATTTGAATTGTCAAATTATATGCAATCTCTAAATCTGGCTTCTCTACGGCTCCGTATGGAGCGCAGTTCACAATGCATGCAGACCTATCATCTCATGGTAACTTTTTTTCTTGTGACAGGTAGGCCTAAATATGCTGCAGAATAACCTATGCTACAGTAATAAAAATACTGAATGCGCATCTAATTTATCTAAAGGCTGTTTTTTTTTTAAATTGCAGCCGCAGAGTTTTAAAACAGCCTATCACTCGAATATTGTTGCTTTTAAATCAGTGCACGTGCTAGAACTCTCTCGGAGTCTCTCTCGAACTCCATTCAAATTGCATCCAAAATAGATAATCCTGGTCTAGTTTGATATATATGTATGTGTATGTCCTAGCCTACCTCTTTAGGTAATATAGCTAATTAACGATGGGTTATGCCTAAATAAGCTTCTGACCTATAGCTTATGCGCAATGCACGTGCTCCTCTGGCCTCTATAAATGCTCCTTAGCTCTTGGAGTCTCATGTAGGAAAAGCTAGACTAGAATAGCTTGCTGGACATAATTTTTTTTGCATTTCTTATACCAATACACTGTTCGAAGTGGGACACAAGCTCTTTGTTTGCTGAATGTTAAATACTGCAGCCAATAGAAGAGTAAAGCATGCGATGGCGGTAGGATATATCAGTTATTTATTCAGACCGATAACCATTCAATCTTTGAATATAAGTGAAAGCCTTCTGCATCTAATTCTAGTCCTGTATTATTAAAGGATGTCATTAGAATAGATGTTGAATGCGAGGAAAGAATGAAGCGACACTGGAGAGAGGGAGGCTAATAATATTATGGAAGGTATATAGTACATTCTGAAAATATTCAGTCCCCTTCCCTTTTTCCACATTTTGTTACATTAGACTTATTCTTAAATGCATTATACTATTTCCCTCAATCTACACACTACCCAATAATGACAAATCAAAAACAGGTTTAGACATTTTTTGCATATTTATTAAAAATACAAAATATAAATACGTTATTTAGCTAAATAAGTATTCATACTCTTTGCTATGATACTCGGAATTGAGTTCCGGTGCATCCTGTTTCCATTGGTCATCCTTGAGATGTATCTACAACTTGATTGGAGCCCACCTGTGGTAATTCAATTGATTGGAAAGGCACACACCTGTCTATTTAAGGGCCCACAGTTGACTGTGCATGTCAGAGCAAAAACCAAGCAGTATAAGGAATTCTCCGTAGAGCTCTGAGACAGGATTGTGTCAGTACAGATCTGGGGAAGGTTACCAAAACATTTATGCATCATTGAACGTTTCCAAGAACACAGTGGCCTCCATCATTCTTACATGGAAGAAGGCACATGACTGCCCGCTTGGAGTTTTCTTTCACGTGCAGGGTCCAACGTTAATGATGTCGCGCTGGCCCGGGGCCAGAAAAACAGTTGATCCCATCATGGCCACTAACTTTTCAGCGCATTTTTGCATTCCAGTTCAACATTTAACTGCTCTGTCATGGTCTACCATTGAAAACCAAACATGTAAATGTCATGCTATTTGTATTTGAGCAATATGATTAGCTGTTCGTTCAAGCACCACCACACTCCCGCAAGTCTAAACTTCTCTAGCAGTACATGAATTGATGCCATCACACAGCACACGTGTAAGCTGTCCAGAGCAAAAAAAAGCGCCCATCAAGCTGCTCGCTGAGTTTTGTTTATTTTAGGGAAAGTGATTTACCCCACCAAGCCCGGTGGCTACTTTTTCTATTTGGCTGGTTACTCCATGTGCTTGTGGAAAACACAGGAAAAATGTAAATGTCGGTTACCGTGTTACTACCGTTATAGCTAGTGCATAGTGCAGTGGCCAGAGAGCTAGCTATGGCCGCATGACTTACTCAAAACCGTTTTGTTGTGGCATTTGAACAGGTGTTTGTGACTTGTTCACCACTGAATTAAATGTATTGTGTTGTCATCAAACCCTGAAACAGTTTAACAAGCCCTGGTATTTACCACAAACATCTAGCTAGCTTAACGTTAAATATAAAGTTGTTACTCGTCAATGGCAAGTAACCATCTAGCTAAAGTTTGTTCGAACAGTTATAACTTCTAGTCCTACTAAAGCACGTAGCTAGCTAAAGGCATTGCAGGCAGCAGGTTACAAATCTGTTTTCATTGATGTACGATGAAATAGCCGTGATCCTTTTTAAGGATGACAAACTACTTAAATTTGAACAATGCAGAAGCTTCTCTATTCGCCATCTTCCACATTGCTTTGCTGTTTACTTGAAGAGAGAACTCGCTGGCCCCCTCTTCCAATGCATTGTGGCTGTGAAATTACAGAAATGTGTGCTGTGAATTCTACTGGATAAAAGTTGAAATGAGGATAACTTCCTGGCATTTTTTTTAAAGCATACTCGATTTTCAAAATGTACTTCCTATAAAACGTTTTATTTTTTTGCATACGGAGTGTCATGTGCGATTTCGTTTCCCGCTATTCGTTCATTTCTGTAGCGCATATCTATACTGAATAAAAATAAATATAAACGCAACATGTAAAGTGTTGGTTCCATGTTTCATGAGCTGAAATAAAAAAAAATCCCTGAAATGTTTCATATACACAAGCTTCTCTCATTGTACTCACATTTGTTTGCATCCCTGTTAGTGAGCATTTATGTCTGTAATAAAGCCTATTTGTGGGGAAAACCCATTCTGATTGGCTGGGCCTGGCTGCCAAATTGGTGTGCCTATGCCTACTTATGGCTGTACCCCTGCCCAGTCATGTGAAATCCATAGATTAGGGCCGAATGTATTTATTTAAATTAACTGATTTCCATATATGAACTGTAACTCAGTAAAATCTTATACATCATTGCATGTTGTGTTTACATTTTTGTTCAGTATAATTGACAGTTGATTATCAGTTGTCAAAGCTGAAATGATTATGACATCCGGGCATTTAAAGTATACTTACTTTATCAAATCAATTCTCTGTAATCATTATTACGTGATTAGTTAATCATGTACATTTAATTAACTAGGAAGTCAGGGCACCACAGAAAATGGTTGGTTTATAGTCATAATTTTCATAATTTAACTTCAGATATTTTAATATCTGATCAATTAGTCTTCCGTCAGTCATCTGAATGTCGTAAATGTCACGATTTGGGAAATGATCGAACCAAGGCGCAGCTTGAGTATAGTTCCACATATTTATTTAAGTAAAACTTACAAAGACCGTGAGGACTTAGTGCCCAAACACACTAACAAAACAATCAATATCCCACAAAACACAGGTGGGGAAATAGCTACCTAAATATGATAGACAGCTGCCTCTAATTGGGAACCACATTAGCTTCAACATAGATATACTAGATCACCCCCTAGTTACGCCCTGACCTACTATACCATAGAGAACCAAGGGCTCTCTATGGGCAGGGCCCGACAACCAAAAATTTTACTATCTTCATGAAGCCTCGGCTATAAATCATCCATACACCAATTGGCTCAATTATTTATTTCCAAACTAATTAAACAATTAAAGAATATACAATACATAGTAACATTATACAGTAAATACCGTCCCTAGTGGACTAAACAAAAACTGCTTGGTTATAACAATAGATTCCGAGAGAAGAGAAAGGGGTTTTGGAAGGAAGACCAAGGGACATGGGTCTCTATCAGACCTGGGAAGCTATTCTCACATAAATACATATGCCACTAACGATCGCTCATTCGGAAAAGTAATGCATTGTATTTACTACGTGAAGCTGGCTTCGATAGTTGATGTAAGGCTCTGGTTTTCCCAGTCGCCGTTCACGTGGTTTGAAAGGTTCATCTCACTGTTGAGATTCTTCCGCGTCGGTCAGTGTTCTCGTACTAGATTTGCTATCTTTCCAGCTGCAGTCTTCTAGGCTGTAATCTAGGACAAATGTCTTCTTGAGTGATCAATAGTTCCGAGTTTCACGTGTGGAGCAAGTTCTCTTGTTTCCTAGCCTGTATAGTTGAAATTAGCCCTTTTCAAAGTGGAGGACAAGTCCTCCCGTTATTTGGAACGGAGGTGAATTTTCATCACGGGGCTTGTAGAAAAGGGGTTGGTTCATCATTTCCAACCAATATCTATGCACTTGGGCATGGTCACTGAGTGAGCATCAGTTTACTTATGAAAACCATTCTCTCATTTAGAAGACTAAATGTCACATTACATTATTTCGCAAATAGTTTCATCTTTACTCATTCATTTTACACAATAATTAGATGCAAGGCTCATAACTGAGGAACCTGTATAAACAGAGTGTAATGTGGCTGTATTGTCTTTCATGAGGTCACAAACATGAAAGAAAACGGACAGGGTCATAGCTGGTTTCTCCACTGACCGTTTACACATTCTCCAGAATAAGAATATTGTTAAATTCTTTAAATTCTGGGATGTAGTAGAATTTGGCGGGAGGGTTCTACTGTGACCCTCTCTCTCCCATATTGCATGGTCAGGGAGACCAAGCCGATTCACTGAAAGGGCTACCGTCATGACAGCATTCTAAATACCCAATTAATGTTATGTTCAAAATAATAAAATATAAAAATGTATGACAACATTCAAACCAATGCGGGTTCGGGACATTAAAGCCAATTCAGAAATGAAACACTGCTTTATTTGACCTTATTGTCAGTCCCAAGCTCTCCATTTCTTTGAATGTTTTGCTTCGTTAATAAGCAATTGTTTAATTCCCGTTGTGTTGACACTGCGATGTATGGCTTTATATGTAGGTGTATTTTACATCTGTCATCTTGCCTCTCAGAAGAAGACTATTGAAGCCATTCAATACAAACTAGCCTCTGAGCTCACCAAGGCATTTTGTAGGTTTATCACGCTAGAAGGCAGACGCACAGAACATTAGCAATGACAACGTCGTTATGATTCACATCACAAATGAACTTGTTGTTTTCACGTTCAAAATTCATGTTCATGCATAGATTACGAATCTTGTCTTTAAGCTGGCACACCCACGCTTTCACAGTGCTGCCAATTCTCTCCCCTAGCTCTAGATTTATTCATGTCCAGGGCACTGTGGTCCAGAGATAAAACAGACAGTGTCTTCAACATCAGCCTATAATTCATTGGGATCTGTCTAATGTAGACAATAGCTTCTGCCACGCTAACACACGGGGGGGGGGGGGGGGTTCTCTGTTCTCTGAATGTGTAATGAAGCCAGCTGAGGTCCTCCTGAGTAGTTACTACTGTGATGAAGACAGAGACTGTTCAAAGATACGAGGCAATATTGATGATGGAAATATAGAGCTTTTCCATTTATAGTCCTGTTCTGTTTTAGAATTTGTCTTAGTCTCTGGATGGACTTGGAGACAATTTTGAAGGTTTCTCGTGATTGGAAGATGTAAAGACAGTGACACTAATACTTCCTTGAAAGCAATTTACTGATAACATCATGAAACACTTTTGGGCTGGTTTTTGATTCTCTACATTTTTACCCAAAGTATGCACTTGCTCACTCCCCATAGTTTGAATTACATTTGGATTGGTGTAAATTAGCACTAATTGAGGGAGTGAACAACTGCACACTTCAGAGTGCTTTTTATAAGGAGCCTGGATGAGCATTTGATTATCCATACCAATTCAATAGCACTTCTCCCCTCATCCAGAGGAGGGCGCTGCTTGGAAACATTTGGGAAATGTATAGAGGCGCCACAGATGTACCAAAACACCAGCTTCATTTGATTTCTATCACCACCACTGTCTGTCTCCAGTTGTGCCAGGACCAATTGAATATTCACCAATGTAGAAAAGCGGATCAGTTTTTTTTGGGGGGGGGGGACACAAACAGAGGATGGGATGGCCAGGTATTCATGTGGTTGAGTCCATTTCCGCGGTTATATTTACAATGGGATGAAACTTTGTTGTTCCTTGCTGAAACGAGCAAGGTGTTGTGTCAAATTAGTGTTTCATTGCCTAGGCAACGCTCCCCTTCCTGCAGCATTATCTTATTATTTATTTCTCCTTTATTTAACCAGGTAGGCCAGTTGAGAACAGGTTCTCATTTACAACTGCGACCTGGCCAAGATAAAGCAAACCAGTGCAACAAAAACAACAGAGTTACACATGGGATTAACAAACGTAGAGTCAACAACACAAAATAAAATCTGTATACAGTGTGTGCAAATGAAGTAAGGGGGTAAGGCAATAAATAGGCCATAGTGGCAAAGTATTTACAATTTAGCAATTAAGACTGGAGTGATAGATGTGCAGAGGAGGATGTGCAAGTAGAAATACTGGTGTGCAAAAGAGCAGAAAAAAATCCAAAACAAATATGGGGATGAGGTAGGTAGTTGGTTGGATGGGCTATTTTCAGATGGGCTGTGTACAGCTGCAGCGATCGGTAAGCTGCTCTGACAGCCGATGCTTGAAGTTGGTGAGGGAGATATGAGTCTCCAACTTCAGTGATTTTTGCAATTCGTTTCAGTCATTGGCAGCAGAGAACTGGAAGGAAAGGAAAGGAGGTGTTGGCTTTTGGGATGACCAGTGAAATATACCTGCTGGAGCGCGTGCTGCTATGGTGATAAGGTGAGCTGAGATAAGGTGGCGCTTTATAGCAAAGACTTATAGATTACCTGAAGCCAGTTGGTTTGGCGACTAATATGTAGCGAGGACCAGCCAACGAAAGCATACAGGTCGCAATGGTGGGTGGTATATGGGGCTTTGGTGACATAACGGATGGCACGGTGATAGACTGCATCCAATTTGCTGAGTAATGTTGGAGGCTATTTTGTAAATGACATTGCCAAAGTCCAGGATCGGCAGGATAGTCAGTTTTACGAGGGTATGTTTGGCAGCATGAGTGAAGGAGGCCTTGTTTTGTGAAATAGGAATCCGATTCTAGATTTAACTTTGGATTGGAGATGCTTAATGTGTCACTGGAAGGAGAGTTGACAGTCAAGCCAGACACCTAGGTATTTATAGTTGTCCACGTATTCTAAGTCAGAACCGTCCAGAGTTGTGACGTTAGTTATAAGTTGCAGTTATAAGGTCTAAAAAGAATAGCAGATCCGTACCACGTAGAGTGAGGCGGGTTGCAGGAAGGTATATTTTATTTGAAAATGGAGAGGAAAAAAAACGGAATATTACACGGGACAAAACACAGGACAAAAACATACACGTCTTGCTGCTACGTCATCATTAGGTTAGTGCAAAATTATTTAGCATCAAATCGAGAGCTTTGGATAAGATTCTATCTGCATTTTACCCAAATGTAGTTATAGATATAGCCTTGCTCTCTTCCATGTTCTATATAGCACTCTAAATTCCTAAATGAATGTTAAAAGTTAAAAATATTAAAATAGAAAAATGTATGCCTCAATTCAAACAAATGAGGGTTCGAAACATTAAAGCCAATTCAGAAAAGAAACACTGCATCCGTTTAACCCTTTATTAGAAAAGATTACGATACACAGTGTTGGCGTTTAGAGCTCTGCTCCTTCAGGGTAGCTCATTGCCAGAGTGAGGCGTCATATGAAGATGATAATAACTACAGGCAGTGAGCTATATCAAATCCCCTGAAGGAAGAGAAACACAAAACCCAGACAGGTGGTGGCTGGGGTGTTGATGGGATATCAGAAACAGCAAGCAAATCAAATCAAATCCAATGTTATTTGTCACATACACATGTTTAGCAGATGTTAATGCGAGTGTAGCGAAATGCTTGTGCTTCTAGTTCCGACAATGCAGTAATAACCAACGAGTAATCTCACCTAACAATTCCACAACTACTACCTTGTACACACAAGTGTAAAGGGATAAAGATATATGAATGAGTGATGGTACAGAACGGCATAAGCAAGATGCAGTAGATGGTATCGAGTACAGTATCTCCATATGAGATGCGTAATGTAGAGTATGTAAACATAAAAGTGGCATAGTTTAAAGTGGCTAGTGATACATTTTTTTACATCAATTTCCATTATTAAAGTGGCTGGAGTTTAGTCAGTATGTTGGCAGCAGCCAATCAATGTTAGTGGTGGCTGTTTAACAGTCTGATGGCCTT
The DNA here is from genome assembly GCF_036934945.1 of Oncorhynchus masou masou. Lineage (NCBI taxonomy): Eukaryota > Metazoa > Chordata > Actinopteri > Salmoniformes > Salmonidae > Oncorhynchus > Oncorhynchus masou. Next base: position 42,274,548 of record NC_088236.1, on the reverse strand, counting down.
GAGATTGAAAAACAGCATCTGTCTCGGTCCCTGCTTTGATGCACCTGTACTGACCTCGCCTTCTGGATGATAGCGGGGTAAACAGGCAGTGGCTCGGGTGGTTGTTGTCCTTGATGATCTTTATGGCCTTCCTGTGACATTGGGTAGTGTAGGTGTCCTGGAAGGCAGGTAGTTTGTCCCTGGTGATGCGTTGTGCAGACCTCACTACCCTCTGGATAGCCTTACGGTTGTGGGCGGAGCAGTTGCCGTACCAGGCGGTGATACAACCCAACAGGATGCTCTTGATTGTGCATCTGTAGAAGTTTGTGAGTGCTTTTGGTGACAAGCCAAATTTCTTCAGCCTCCTGAGGTTGAAGAGGTGCTGCTGCGCCTTCTTCACAATGCTTTCTGTGTGAGTAGACCAATTTAGTTTGTCCGTGATGTATACGCCGAGGAACTTAACTTACTACCCTCTCCACTACTGTCCCATCGATGTGGATAGGGGGATGCTCCCTCTGCTGTTTCCTGAAGTCCACAATCATCTCCTTTGTATTTTCCTGACACCACACTCCGAGGGCCCTCATCTCCTCCCTGTAGGCTGTTTCGTCGTTGTTTGTAATCAAGCCTGCCATTGTAGTGTCGTCCGCAAACTTGATGATTGTGTTGGAGGCGTGCATGGCCACTCAGTCGTAGGTGAACAGGGAGTACAGGAGAGGGCTGAGAACACACCCTTGTGGGGCCCCAGTGTTGAGGATCAGTGGGGTGGAGATGTTGTTACCTACCCTCACCACCTGGGAGCGGCCTGTCAGGAAGTCTAGTACCCAGTTGCACAGGGCGGGGTCAGGGTCTCGAGCTTGATGACGAGTTTGGAGGGTACTATGGTGTTAAATGCTGAGCTGTAGTCGATGAACAGCATTCTCACATAGGTATTCCTCTTGTCCAGATGGGTTAGGGCAGTGTGGTTGCAATTGCGTCGTCTGTGGACCTATTGGGGCGGTAAGCAAATTGGAGTGGGTCTAGGGTGTCAGGTAGGGTGGAGGTGATATGGTCCTTGACTCGTCTCTCAAAGCACTTCATGATGACGGAAGTGAGTGCTACGGGGTGGTAGTCGTTTAGCTCAGTCGCCTTAGATTTTGTGGGAACAGGAACAATGGTGGCCCTCTTGAAGCATGTGGGAACAGCAGACTAGGATAAGGATGGATTGAATATGTCCGTAAACACACCAGCCAGCTGGTCTGCGTATGCTCTGAGGACGCGGCTGGGGATGCCGTCTGGGCCTGCTGCCCTGCGAGGGTTTTACTGCGGTTGCAGTGAAGGAGAGTCCGCATGTTTTGGTAGCGGGCCGTGTCAGTGCCACTGTATTGTCCTCAAAGCGAGCAAAGAAGTTATTTAGTCTGTCTGGGAGCAAGACATTCTGGTCTGCGCCGGGGCTGGTTTTCTTTTTGTAATTTGTGATTGACTGTAGACCCTGCCACATACCTTGTGTGTGAGCCGTTGAATTGTGACTCTACTTTGTCTCTATACTGACGCTTAGTTTGCTTGCCTTGCAGAGGGAATAGCTACACTGTTTGTATTCGGTCATGTTTCCAGTCACCTTGCCCTGGTTATAAGCAGTGGTTCGTGTTTTCAGTTTCGCGTGAATGCTGCCATCAATCCACGGTTTCTGGTTTGGGAATGTTTTAATCGTTGCTGTGGGTATAACATCGCCGATGCACTTTCTAATGAACTCGCTCACCGAATCAGCATATTCGTCAATGTTGTTGTTGGACGCAATGCAGAACATATGTAGCCAGGAGGTGAGGCCTCATTTAACACAGTAAATTCATCAGGCTTAAGCCATGTTTCAGTCAGGCCAATCACATCAAGATTATGATCAGTGATTAGTTCATTGACTATAATTGCCTTTGAAGTAAGGGATCTAACATTAAGTAGCCCTATTTTGAGATGTGAGGTATCTCTTTCAATAATGACAGGAATGGAGGTGGTCTTTATCCTAGTGAGATTGCTAAGGCGAACACCGCCATGTTTAGTTTTGCCCAACCTAGGTCGAGGCACAGACCCGTGTTGGGCAAAACTAAACATGGCGCCAGTCTCAATGGTGATAGCTGAGCTGACTACACTGACTGTGCTAGTGGCAGACTCCACTATGCTGGCAGGCTGGCTAACAGCCTGCTGCCTGGCCTGCACCCTATTTTATTGTGGAGCTAGAGGAGTTAGAGCCCTGTCTATGTTGGTAGATAAGATGAGAGCACCCCTCCAGCTTGGAGTCCCAGAAAGAGGGCCAATTATCTACAAATTCTAACTTTTGGGAGGGGCAGAAAACAGTTTTCAACCAGCGATTGAGTCATGAGACTCTGCTGTAGAGCTCATCACTCCCCCGTAACTGGGAGGGGGCCAGCGACAATTACTCGATGCCGACACATCTTTCTAGCTGATTTACACGCAGAAGCTATGTTGCGCTTGGTGATCTCTGACTGTTTCATCCTAACATCGTTGGTGCTGACGTGGATAACAATATCTCTATACTCTCTACACTCGCCAGTTTTAGCTTTAGCCAGCACCATCTTCAGATTAGCCTTAACGTCGGTAGCCCTGCCCCCTGGTAAACAGTGTATGATCGCTGGATGATTCGTTTTAAGTCTAATACTGCGGGTAATGGAGTCTGCAAATCTACCAAGACCTGGCCGTCCCTCTAAACTTTCAGCTCATACAAGGAGAAGACTGATCAGAGATGCAGCCAAGAGGCCCATGATCACTCTGGATGAACTGCAGAGATCTACAGCTGAGGTGGGAGACTCTGTCCATAGGACAACAATCAGTCGTATATTGCACAAATCTGGCCTTTATGGAAGAGTGGCAAGAAGAAAGCCATTTCTTAAAAATATCCATAAAAAGTGTCGTTTAAAGTTTGCCACAAGCCACCTGGGAGACACACCAAACATGTGGAAGAAGGTGCTCTGGTCAGATGAAACCAAAATGGAACTTTTTGGCAACAATGCAAAACGTTATGTTTGGTGTAAAAGCAACACAGCTCATCACCCTGACCACACCATACCCACTGTCAAACATGGTGGTGGCAGCATCATGGTTTGGGCCTGCTTTTCTTCAGCAGGGACAGGGAAGATGGTTCAAATTGATGGGAAGATGGATGCAGCCAAACACAGGACCATTCTGGAAGAAAACCTGATGGAGTCTGCAAAAGACCTGAGACTGGGACGGAGATTTGTCTTCCAACAAGACAATGATCCAAAATATAAAGCAAAATCTACAATGGAATGGTTCAAAAATAAACATATCCAGGTGTTAGAATGGCCAAGTCAAAGTCCAGACCTGAATCCAATCGAGAATCTGTGGAAAGAACTGAAAACTGCTGTTCACAAATGCTCTCCATCCAACCTCACTGAGCTCGAGCTGTTTTGCAAGGAGGAATGGGAAAAAATTTCAGTCTCTCGATGTGCAAAACTGATAGAGACCTACCCCAAGCGACTCACAGCTGTAATCGCAGCAAAGGGTGGCGCTACAAAGTATTAACTTAAGGGGGCTGAATAATTTTGCACGCCCAATTGTTCAGTTTTTGATTTGTTAAAAAAGTTTGAAATATCCAATAAATGTCGTTCCACTTCGTGATTGTGTCCCACTTGTTGTTGATTATTCACAAAAAAATACAGTTTTATATCTTTATGTTTGAAGCCTGAAATGTGGCAAAAGGTCGCAAAGTTCAAGGGGGTCGAATACTTTCGCAAGGCACTATATATATATATATATATATATATAATATGCCTCCTTGCTCACACATGCTTTTTATATATATATAATATGCCTCCTTGCTCACACACGCTTTTTATATATATATATATATTTTTTTATACACACACACACACACAGGGGAGGGGGGACCTTGTCCTGTCGCCACAAAGCATCTCGGAAATGGTCCTAGGAATCCTTTTGACTGTTTTAATACCACAAAAAAACTCCCAGCTCAGTCGTGGCTGAACGACGAAAACATCAACATACAGCTGGCTGGTTATACAATGTACCGGCAGGATAGAACAGCGGTGGCAGTCTATGTATGTTTGTAAACAACAGCTGGTGCACGATATCTAAGGAAGTCTTGAGATATTGCTCGCCTGAGGTAGAGTTTCTCATGATAAACTGTAGACCACACTACCTAACAAGAGTTTTCATCTGTATTATTTGTAGCTGTTTACATACCATCACAGTCAGAGGCTGGCACTAAGACAGCATTGAATGAGCTGTATTCCGCAAGAAGAAAACAAGAACACGCTCACCCAGAGGCGGTGCTCCTAGTAGCCGGGGACTTTAATGCAGGGAAACTTAAATCTGGTTTACCAAATTACTATTAGCATTTTAAATGTGCAACCAGAGGAAAAATAACTCTGGACCACCTATACTCCACACACAGAGACAAATACAAAGCTCTCCCTTGCCCTCCATTTGGCAAATCTGACAATAATTATATCTTCCTGCTTACAAGCAAAAATGAAAGCAGGAAGTACCAGTGATCAATAAAAAAAGTGGTCAGATGAAGCAGATGGTAAGCTACAGGACTGTTTTGCTAGCACAGACTGGAATATGTTCCGATGGCATTGAGGAGTACACCACATCAGTCATTGGCTTCATCAATAATTGCATCGATGACGTCGTACCCACAGTGACTGTACGTACATACCAGAACCCATGGATTACAGGCACTGGGCTAAAGGCTAGAGCTGCCGCTTTCAAGGAGCGGGACTCTAACCCAGAAGCTTATAAGAAATCCCGCTATGCCCTCTGTCGAACCATCAAACAGGCAAAGCGTCAATATAGGACTAAAATCAAATTGTACTACACCAGCTCAGATGCTCGTCGGATATGGCAGGGCTTGCAAACCATTACATACTACAAGGGGAGCACAGCCAAGAGCTGCCCAGTGACACGAGTGTACCAGATGAGCTAAACTACTTCTATGCTCGCTTCGAGGCAAATAATACTGAAACATGCATGAAACCAGCTGTTCCGGAAGACTGTGTGATCACGCTCTCCACAGCCGATGTAAGACCTTTAAACAGGTTAATATTCACAAGGGCGCAGGGCCAGACGGATTACCAGGACGTGTACTGCAAGCATACGCTGACCAACTGGCAAGTGTCTTCACTGACATTTTCAACCTCTTCCTGTCCGAGTCTGTAATACCAACATGTTTTATGTAGACCACCATAGTCACTGTGCCCAAGAACACTAAGGTAACCTGCCTATCGACCCCAACAGATCCACAGATGATGAAATCTCCATTCCACTCCACACTGCTCTTTCCCACCTGGATAAAAGGAACACCTATGCTATTCATTGACTACAGCTCAGCGTTCTATTGTGGACTACAGGAAAAAAAGGACCGAGCACGCCCCCATTCTCTTCGACGGGGCTGTCGTGGAGCAGGTTGAGAGCTTCAAGGTCCTTGGTGTCCACATCACCAACAAACTAACATGGTCCAAGCACACCAAGTCAGTCGTGAAGAGGGCATGACAAAACATATTCCCCCTCAGGAGACTGAAAAGATTTTGCATGGGTCCTCAGATCCTCAAAAGGTTCTACAGCTGCACCATCGAGAGCATCCTGACCGGTTGCATCACTGCCTGGTATGGCAACTGTTTGGCCTCCGACCGTAAGCACGAGAGGTTAGTGCGAACGGCCCAGTGCATCACTGGGGCTAAACTTCCTGCCATCCAGGACCTCTATACCAAAAGGTGTCAGAGGAAGGCCCCAAAAATTGTCAAAGACTCCAGCCACCCTAGTCATAGACTGTTCTCTCTGCTACCGCATGGTACAGGAGCAACAAGTCTAGGTCCAATAGGCTTCTTAACAGCTTCTACCCCCAGGCCATAAGACTCCTGAACATATAGTCAAATGGCTACCTAGACTATTTGCAGTGTCCCCACCACCTCTTTACATCACTGATACTCTCTGTTGTCATCTATGCATCGTCACATTAATAACTCTATCTACATGTAAATACTACCTCAAATAACCAGTTCCCCCGCACATTGACTTTGTATCAGTACCTCCCTGTACATAGTCTCGCTATTGCTAATTAACTGCTTCTCTTTAATTACTTGTTACTTTTATCTCTTATTCTTATCTGTATTTTTTGAAACCGCATTGTTGTTCAGGGGCTCGTAAGTAAGCATTTCAATGTAAGGTCTACACCTGTTGTATTCGGCGCATGTGACAAATACAATTTGATTTGAAGTGATGGGGAATAATCAATCATGATGAGGCATCGGCAGCTGTGAACTCTGTAGCATGCTTCAGGCAACCACACTGAATGTGACTGTACATCAAATGTTGCTATGGTAAAACGTTTTATATAATTTTCACTTTACACAATCACTTTTCCTACTCTTAAGTCTGTTGGCATGCATCACTTTTTTTAACCAATTCTGATGGCTGTTAAAAGCATTTTTTCAAATATATATTACCACTATATCAACACACCGCTATATCCCGTTTAACAAGTCAAAATCTCTTTGGCACAGTAAGCATCAAGTCACTTACCGATAATGTTGCAGACCTGTCAAACATTTTCTATCATTTTCATCTAAACACAAAGTTAGTCCCTAGATGATTTCAACTGCCAAACTTATAGGCATGCCCAATTTAGGCATTTTTTTAAAACAACGTGATGTTGCGCTAAAAATGTGATTATGTATTAGCCGAGTGGTTAGAAGTATTCAGGCATATTATGTGAAATGTCAAATGTATGTATGTAGGTCTACATTGTAGTTGTTTAGATATTCCTATATGATCAAACCAATAAATGAAGCAATTGCATGTGGCGCAGGAACCACTGACTCACTATCAAGACACGTGCTGGTTACTCTTAACTGGTTAGGACCGCTCATGAGGTGTCCTACATACCCGTTGACTAAGTAGGACTCTAGACTAGGTTATGAATAGAGGCTTCATGCATAACTTTTATTTTGACCCATAAGTGTAGAAGTAAATTGTCTATATTCTCAGCACATTTTCTACTCTGAGATGCTTTGTGGATACGGCCCTGATCCTAGATCAGCACCTCTACTCTGAGACACTTTATGAATACGTGCCCAGGAGCATAGCATAATGCTGCAGGGGCAGTAATAGTATCATCAGTCATTGATAAAACCAGCTCTGTGTGGTTGCAGTGTCTCACAACTCCTGGGCACAGCCAGGGTGTTCACAGAGAGGTTGGTAGTCTCTCCGCATCTGGTGAGAGTGTATGAGCGAGAAACAGAGGAATTTATTTGATTTTTATCAGGGAGTCATACTGAGATTAAGGTGTCTTTTACAGATGAGCCCTGAATTACATAAATTATAGAAAACACACGTCAAAATATAAATACAAAATGCAAACAGAAAGAGGAACACAGTCTTGAAAAATCAGCTTTCTGAATTACCCTAGAGGCACCAGAAAGTCACATCTTAAGAGCATTTTGAAGATTGTTCCACAAATAAGGTACAAGAACATTTCCAGAGTTGGCCATCCCTGAGACCGGGTGTTGTTAGGTACAGTGTGACTTTCTGTAAATGTCCTTTATGAATGACAACACAGTATCAACCTACGTGACATCAGAGGGCCAATTAACTTTCTGGCAGGGATTGCAGTGATGAGTGCTCAAATTGTCGCCTGTAAATAAAGCGCAGAGTGCTATGATAAACTGCATCTAATGGCTTTAAAGACATGAACGCAGCTTCCACATACAGTGCCTAAGGAAAGTATTCAGTCCGTTACAGCCTTATTCTAAAATGGATTTAACGCACACAAAAAAATATCAGCAATCTACACACCATAAACGATAATGACAAAGCGAAAACAGATTTTTAGAAATGTTGGCAAATTGATTCAAATTAAAAAACGGATACCTTATTTACATAAGTATTCAGACCCTTTGCTGTGAGACACGAAATTGAGCTCAGGTGCATTCTGTTTCCATTGATCATCCTTGATGTTTCTACAACTTGATTGGAGTCCACCTGTGGTAATTAAATTGATTGGACATGATTTTGGAGGCCTGATTGGTGGAGTGCTGCAGAGATGATTAAATCAATTGATTGGACATGATTTGGAAAGGCACACACCTCTATATATAAGGTCCCACAGTTGACAGTGCATGTCAGAGAAAAACACCAAGCCAACAGGTCGATGGAATTGTCAGTAGACCTCCGAGACAGGATTGTGTCGAGGCACAGATCTGGGGATGGGTGCCAAAACATTTTTGCAGCTTTGAATGTCCCCAAGAACACAGTGGCCTCCATCATTCTTAGATGGAAGAAGTTTGGAACCACTAAGACACTTCATAGAGCTTACTGCCCAGCCAAACTGAGCAATCAGTGGAAGAAGTGTCTTGGTAAAGGAGGTGACCAAGAACCCAATGGTTACTCTGACAGAGCTCCAGAGTTCCTCTGTGGAGATGGGAGAACCTTCCAGAAGGACAACCATCTCTGCAGCACTCCACCAATCAGGCCTTTATGTTAGAGTAACCAGACCGAAGCCACTCCTCAGTAAAAGGCACAGGACAGGCGGCTTGGAGTTTGCCAAAAGACACCTAAAGACTCTAAGATCATGATAAACAAGATTCTCTGGTCTGATGAAACCAAGATTGAACTCTTTGGCCTGAATGCCAAGACGTCTTGAGGGAACCAGGCACCAACCCTATGGTGAAGCATGGTGGTGGCAGCATCATGCTGTGGGGATGTTTTTCTGCAGCAGGGACTGGGAGACTAGTCAGGATCAAGGCAAAGATGAATGGAGCAAAATACAGAGAGCTCCTTGATGAAAACCTGTTCCAGAGCGCTCAGGACCTCAGAATGGTGCGAATGTTCACCTTCCAACAGGACAACGACCCTAAGCACACAGTCAAGACAATGTAGGATTGTCTTTGGGACAAGTCTCTGAATGTCCTTGAGTGGCCCAGCCAGAGCCCGGACATGAAACCGATAGAACATCTCTGGAGAGACCTGAAAGCAACACTCCCCAGCCAAGCTGGCAGAGCTTGAGAGGATCTGCAGAGAAGAATGGGAGAAACTCCCCAAATACAGGTGTACCAAGCTTGTAGCGTCCTACCCAAGAAGACTTAAGGCTGTAATTGATGCCAAAGGTGTTTCAACAAAGTACTGATTTAAAGGGTTTGAATACTTATGTAAATGTGATATTTCAAAGTTTGTTAACCTGTTTTTGCTTCGTCATTATGGGGTATTGGGTGTAGATTGATTTGGGGGGGGGGGATGATTTAATACATTTATGAATAGGGCTGTAACGTAACAAAATGTGGAAAAAGCAGCTTTTCACCTAGCCAGAAGCCCAGATATTTGTAAGCAGGGACACGATCAATATAGACACCATACAAAGTACATATCATTAAATCAAGAATAGAGAGTGGGAGAGAAAGTCACAACTCCTCTACTGAGTCTGTCCATCTCCTGCTAACAGCAACATAATGCTATTAATAACAAAACGACTACTTTTTTTAAGTTGAGAAGTAGGCATTGTTCTGAAGCCGAGAAGTAAAGGAAATTCACATGAGTATCAGTGTCTCCTCCACCCATGCTCTACCAAGGTTTTTCAGCACACAGCTTTGACCTACTAGGTACTAGTAGGTATGTTGGTGTATTGTTCTTATAAAACAATGTGTCTCCAAGTTTCTTAGGATTCAGACCTTTTTAAACAGCCTAATTCATATTCTTGGAGCAGGTGCTCCCTCAATAATGTGATTTGTACTGCATACAAGTGTAAAGTACTGTATTCGTCGCACACCACACTAATCCCATATCGCTACCGTTTATACTTACAAGAACATTGTGCTTAATTGAGCAAGTTGTTTTGTTTTGTAATACTGTGGTGCCTGACTGTATTTCCTTAAACCTTTATTTTAGCAAAACAATGTCATTGAGAAAATAATATATTTCATTTTTTGGGGTCAACATAACATCAGGTGTGTTGGACACATGCACTCATATATAGAGGTCTATAGAGCCTGTCTGCATTCCTGATTTCTGTAATTTATTAGCTTACCTATGTAATATTGGCGTAAGCGCAGACACTTATTTTGCAAAATGATCCTGTTTGATCAATTGTGACTCATTTCAGGAAACTAGGCATATGTCACACGTAATTACATCACAGGAGAATAGTAAATGTTTTATCAAATGCGTTTTTGGGCAGAAATGCCTTCTGGAACATGTGAACTTCTGTAAATATGAATACAATTGTTGAATTATTAGCCTAGTTGGTTTAGCCACGGGAAAAGACAAGAACTTTCCCTCTAGCCATGATTGTCTGAGGTAATGGATGGGCTGGACATGCCGAGAGAGTTCGACATGCCGAGAGTCTGGCCATGTGGCATGCTTCTGTCTATAACCATGAGCTGCCCCAGTATGTGTAGGTAAACCTTTCCACCGCAGCTTTTATGAAAGACATCATGAAGAACAGCAAAATGGTTGCTACTGCTCTCCACTTTCTGGAGGACGATTGCGCCATGCTGATTCTCTCTGACTCTGAAAATGAATCAGACAGTGAGGAAATCTCTGATTTTAGGTAAAAACATGTTAATTGAATCAGACATTGTAGATTCTTCTGATGTCAGTGATAGGGAAGAAATGTCAATCAACAGTGTTGTTGTCGCGGAAGATGTTGACCAAGTTTTGAAATCAGTGGAATTCCCGTTGGAAGAAGAGTATGATAGCTAAGGAGATGGAGAAAATTCTGGCATTTGATTGAAAATATGCAGAGGGAGACGGAAATAAAATACAGAAGCTGTTTAGAACAACTGTCTCCGGAATACATCTTCAAACTAAGGGCAACCATGGCATCCGTGACCGAGAGGGAGAAGCGTTCATCCAAGTTTACAAGTAACTGTCTAGCTAGTTACATTTTCAGATATTATACTAGATAGCTAGTTTGCTAATGTTTACGTGTATGATCTGTGTAGTAATATTATTTGTATCTCAGAAATCCATTTGCATTGCTAGTTATAGCCTAATGTTAGCTGGCTAGCTAACATTGCACCTAGTTAGTTTTAGCTAACTTTAGATTAATGCATGGTGTCTAGCTATGACAATCAGTTTGTATTACTAGTAGTATGGGTTGGGATTATTGTCGGGTTCTAAACAACTGGGAACTCAGAACTGGGAAATCTCTGACTTCTTACTTCAGTGCGTTCAAGACAACTGGGAACTTAGAAAAAAAAATTGCTCCAACTCCGAAAAATCGATTTGAACGGTCACCGACTCGTGGCCTCTTTCTGGAGCCTCGACTTTCCAACCTGAAGATCACTGACGTCATGCTTTTGCCTCATGTTTTTTTTTTCAAGTTCCCAGTTGTCATGAAAGCACCATTAGTTTAATTATTTAGCTACTTTGAAGAATTTAAAATATGTTGGTTACTACATGATCCCATATGTGTTATTTCATAGTTTTGATGTCTTCACTATTATTCTACAATGTAGAAAATAGTACAAATTAAGACAAACCCTTGAATGTGTAGGTGTCCGAACTTTTGACTGGTACTGTATATCTACATTAATTTAATAGCAGCACACTAAAGTCCATTATTCCTCTGAAGAGTATGAATTAGTCTAAGGAGGTTTTAGTCCTAAGCAACCTGCATACAAATTGTTTGAAGTACAATAGACCAACATAGTTACTGTAGTAGGTCAAAACTGTGTACTGGAAAATCTTGGTAGAGCATGGATGGTGTAGGCATTGTGGTGCTCATGAGAATTTCCTTTCTTTTTAGGCCTTCAGACCAATGCCTACTCATATCAAATCTCACTTAAAATGTTGTTTTTGGTTTTGAATTCCCATGTTTTTATACCGGAAGGGGATTTTCTGTTAAAGGTGCATTATACAACATTGACACAATGCAAGCCCAGATTTATTTGGGGAGCAACCAAAAGTCTGTCATTGGCAGTGCTATTGTAACCTTTTAATTTGGCCCTGCCAAAAGGTCTGTGCCTTCAGCACAGGTGGTGTGCTTGCATCACTGCAAGGATTGCTAGTTTATTAAACCTTTGTCTGCTGGCTGTTGTCCTATAATATTTAAAATCAGGTTTGAACTAACTATTAAAGTATGTGTGGAATTTACCATGGATAGTGAAAAGTTATTGTCTGCAGTTTTCAGAAGGTGAAAAGTTTTTTTTACTGTTGAAGGTTGCATAACTCAGACTAGACAATGATATCCCCATGGACAATAGAGATGTGTCTGTATTATGCCTTTGACAGCTAGCCTAAAGCATTGCCGAGTTATACATCCTATACATTTGTAAAAATCCGGGTTTGGAGAGGTGGCATTATGGCAATGCACAGCAGAGTTGTTGACAAATATCCAACACATGGGCTAGTCAGAGCTGTAAATACAATCAATATGGTCAAATGGCAAATGCCTGATTTGCACACTGCAGTGCACTTCTCAACCGAGGCGCAGTTTACATGTGCATTTGGGCGTACATGTAGCTAGCAATTTGTTTTCTCAGCTACAGTTTGAGTTGTGTTCTGTCTGACAGTGAAATGTGGCTCGCTCTTACCGTAGCTTGGACTACGGAGTTGCTAGCTTGCTGGAGTTGCAAAAGCCCATTGCATGCATTGTAAGGTAGTGACAATTGTTTGAACTAATGTAGCCAGCTATCTGTGGCTGACTCATCCAGCTGGCTAGCTACCTAGCTATGTTTTGTGGAAACATTTCTAATGATAGCTAGCTCACATTTGGATATGATCTAGCTAGCTTTTGTGTGGAGATCAGCTTTTAGTCTCTGGCTCTAGCTAGCTAAAGTAATTTATGTAAAAACCTTCAGATAACATGCCTTCTGTCAACATCTCAAACAGAACGTTGCATTACACATATAACCGTACTACCTCTGGTAATGCTCTTCTCTGGAAAAAACACTCAGTACTTGTATATCTGTCCTCTGTTTTTGTTTAGGTGTGAGTTGACACTTGCATGCTCTCTAGGGGTAGAGAGGCCACAAGAATGACCCCTGGCCCACCCCTCAAGAGCATAACACACCTCCTTTACTGGGATTAGTTTCTCCCATCCCTTCCCACAACAACCAAAAGCAATGACACTTTTCACTGAAGCATAATACAGCAATGAGCTAGATAGGTGATTATTACAAAGGCCATGGAAAATGATCATGACTTTTACAATGACTGCAATGAAATGAATCCTCTGTTGGTGTTTCAGTGTAATGTGCAGTACTGTGACTATTAAGTGTTTACTCACCATTTGGCCAGACTTTGACCACTTAAGTCTGAGGAGGAAACCAAATTAGAACAGAATGTAGATACATTTTTGTTGAACTTACAAAACAGAGCAGGCTTTAGTTAGCAGATATAGTAGAGGCTAAGAAGGAACTGTCATAGTAGGGAAAGTTCCATGCATGTAAGAAGTTGTTTTAAAGAGTCTTAAACACCTTGTCCTATTTAGAACAAGCCTCACCAGCAATTCAATAAAATGTATAAAGCCCTTTTTCCATCAGCCAATTTCACAAAGGGCTGTACAGAAACGCAGCCTAAAACCCCAAACGGCAAGCAATGCAGACGTATAAGCACAGTGGCTAGGAACAACTCCCTAGAAAGGCAGGAACCTAGGAAGAAACCTAGAGGAACCAGGCTCTGAGGGGTGGCCAGTCCTCTTCTGGATGTTCCCGGGTGACGATTATAACAGTACATGGCCAAGATGTTCAAACGTTCAAAAATGACCATCAGGGTCAAATTATTATTATTATTATTATTATTATTATTATTATTATTATTATTATTATTATTATTATTAGTGGTTGTAGAGGTTACAACAGCTCAGAAGTAAATTTCAGTTGGTTTCATAGCCGAGCATTCAAAGTTAGAGACAACTGGTGCGGTAGAGAGGGAGTCAAACAGCAGGTCAGGGACAAGGTAGCGCGTCCGGTGAACAGGTCAGGGTTATATAGCCGCAGGCTCCAGTGCCTTTCTGTTCACCTTCACACCCCTGGGCCAGACTACACTCAATCATAGGACCTACTGAAGAGATGAGTCTTCAGTAAAGACTTAAAGGTCGAGACCGAGTCTGCGTCTCTCACATGGATAGGCAGACCATTACATAGACATTTAGCTCTATAGGAGAAAGCCCTGCCTCCAGCTGTTTGCTTAGAAATTCTAGGGACACTAAGGAGGCCTGCGTCTTGTGACCGTAGCGTACGTGTAGGTATGTACAGCAGGACAAAATCGGAGAGATGGGTAGGAGCAAGCCCATGTAATGCTTTGTAGGTTAGTGTAATTTAAGGTTTGGGGAGGAAGTCCTACTACAGGCTAGTAGGTCGGACCCGTCTGCTCAGACAGAACAGCTGCTCCCGGAGTAGGACCACTCTGGTCTTTTATTTGTTTGTCACTTCAATATGTTTTGTCTCACATGAATATCCCAGTAGAAGGTGTGATGGATGATGATGTTGGGCAAGTACCACTGTAACTGCACAGTAATCAAATGAAGAAATAAACTCTCACAGCCTTGATAGTGTTTGTCTGAAGTTGTCTTATGTTCTGTGCCTTCGGCTTGCACTCTGGACCACATTCGAGGCTCATCTGGTCATGGAAGAATTTACACACCAGTATAGGTTTGGAGGAAAGGGGAACAATCTTCACCTAGCCTAATAAAGCTTGCCCCTGGTAATTCTTTCCAGTTTGCAGATGAAACACCACAACCTAATAGTCTCCAAACACGTTTCCTTGTTTACGATCTGATCTGTACCTGGAGTTGCTCCTTAAAGTCGTCTTTAAACTTGAGTCTTAAGTGCTCTGCTCAGAATTCCTTTCTATTCATATAAACCTTTTGGAAAATGGACGGCAGACATTTGAGGACTGCGCTTTTGCTGTACGACACACACTGCAACAGAGACGTCTTTTGGAACAGTGCACCGTGTGTGTGTGCGCGTTGTGCCAGTAACCGAAAGGTCATTGGTTTGAATCCCTAGCCGACTCGGTGAAAAATCTGCCAATGTGCCCCTGAGCAAGGCACTTAACCCAAATTGCTCCTAGTAGGTCGCTCTGGAAAAGGGCATCTGCTGAATGACTAAAATGTATACATAAAAATGTCTGTGTGTATGTACTCGCGATAAATGGAAGAAAAAAATATTACTTAGCCAAAACATCTTCCCACAGCCATGCATGCAACAGTTATGTTCACAGGTCTTGTTGGAAAATAAATGGTAATAAAATGTATCTATAAGGAATTAAACAAAATATGGATGCAATGGTGTGCTGCTGTAAATTGTTTGTAATTTGATAGGTCGTATAACAGCTCTCCTATGAAGACCGGTTTGACTCTTCACACTGCGTCTGGGGTTGCTCTCCCATCGGCCTGTACGCCATGGACTAACTTGGACATTTTATACTGAACAAAAATATAAACACTACATGCAACAATTTTAAAATATTTCACTCACTGTTCATAGAAGGAAATAAGTCAATCGATTATAAATTCATTAGACCCTAATCTGTGGATTTCACATGACTGGGCAGGGGTGCAACCATGGGTGGGCCTGGGAGGGCATATGCCCACCCACTGGGGAGCCAGGCCCAGTTAATCAGAATGAGTTTTTCCCCACAAAAGGGCTTTATTACAGACAGAAATACTCCTCAGCACCGCTCCCCCTCAGACTATCCTGAAGGTGATGAAGCAGGATGTGGAGGTCCTGGGTTGGCATGGTTACACGTGGCCTGTGATTGTGAGGCCGGTTGAATGTACTGCCAAATTCTCTAAAACAACATTGCGGAGGTGGCTTATGTTAGAGAAATTAAGATTAAATTCTCTGGCAAACGCTCTGTTGGACATTCCTGCATTCAGCATGTCAATTGCACGCTCCCTCAGAACTTGCAACATCTCTTGCATTGTGTTGTGTGACAAAACTGCACAATTTAGTGGCATTCTATTGTCCCCAGTACAAGGTGCACCTGTGTAAGGATCATGCTGTTTAACCTCTGCGCACCGAACCCGTTAGCGGGATTAAATTCAACAACATATGGTGATCGCTACATAAATAGTAATATTAAACATTCATGAACATACAAGCATCTCACATGATTCGAAAGCCTAGAATCTTGCTAATCCAACTGCGTTGTCAGATTTAAAAAAGGATTTACTGCGAAAGAATACAATGCGATTTATGAGGACAGAGCCCCATTAAAAAAAAAAACTATTTCAACCAGCACAGGCATAACAAAATCACAAATTGCATTAAAATAAATGGTTTACCTTTGACGATCTTCCTCTGTTTGCAATCCCAATGCTCATTGTTACACAATGAATGGTCTTTTAAAAAAAGTAGGTGGGGTAGCTGTAAGAGGTTAATCTGCTTCTTGATATGCCATGCCTGTCAGGTGGATGGATTATCTTGGCAAAGGAGAAATGCTCACTAACAGGAATGAGAACAACATTTGCACAACATTTGAGAGAAATAAGATTTTTGTACTTTTTAAATATTTCTGGGATCGTTTATTTCAGCTGATGGATCATGGGACCAAAACTTTACATATTGCATTTATATTGTTGTTCCGTGTATACTTATGTAGGCATACTGTATTATGGTCTTTAAGGGAAACTTCGGGATTTTGGCAATGAGGCTCTTTATCTGCTTCCACAGAGTCAGATGAACTAGACATTTTTATGTCTGTGTCCAGTATGAAGGAAGTTAGAGGTAGTGTCGCGAGCCAATGCTAACTAGCGTTAGCACACTGACTGGAAGTCTGTGGGTATATGCTAGCATGCTCTGGGGAAATAATAGATAAAGAGCCTCATTGCCAAAATCCCAAAGTATCCCTTTAAGCTTCTTCTAGTGGCAGATTCTCTGCTGTAGCAGCTGGAGCTCTCGGGTGTTACAGTTAACTGAGCCCTGATAAGAAGTTGTGACAGAGACAGACAGACCAGACCTCACACTGATCATACTACTAGACCATGGTTGTATTGTATATGTGGATTTCATGCACGCTGACCTCGCTGGTCAGCAGAACTAAAGCCACAGTGGACTGGAGTTCAAACGAGAGGTGTCAGGGTAAACAAGGTGTGGGAAAGGTCCAGTATGGTGTAGCTTGACAGCAGTAGGTATGGTATGCTTTATCCGTCAGTGCTGTCACTATTGATCACTTGCACTATGTACTTAAATGTAATCTCAACTGCAATCCAGGTAATTTGGCTGTATTATTAGATGACACACCATGATAAATAAACAAATGACATTGTATTCCCATTTGAACTTTGTTATGCTTTTAAATGGTTAAAATCACAGTGATAACAACACATTTAGGTGACCACTAAACAGAAAATCTGACACTGATTTTCCATTGGAATGTATTTGTGCTTTTAGACGGTTGAAAGCATAGTGATAACACATTGGGAATTAAACAAACTTTTGGCTGTCTTTTTGAGTGGGTGAAAATGGGTAGCAATCTCACTGATCAACCAAATAACAAACCAATTCTCCATGTTGATATTAAGTGGGCCCTCTCCGGGAGAAGTCTCTGAATTCAGGTGCGGTAGCCTAAGCCTACTGCCCTTTAATGGTTATGCTAATGATCTCTTACTGTATACAGGAATGAGGACTACAAAGGTATGTGGTTTGGCACATACAGTAAGCTCCAAAATTATTGGTACAGTGACACATTTTTGTTTTGGCTCTGTACTCCAGCACTTTTGATTGATCAACTTTAGTATTGTTAACCGTTTAGAAATTACAGCACTTTGTACACACATTCCCCCCATTTTAGGGTCAAAAAGTATTGGGACAAATTCACTTATGTCTATCAAATCAAAGTTTATTTGTCACGTGCGCCGAATACAACCTTAGTGAAATGCTTACTTACAGGCTCTAACCAATAGTGCAACAAATATATTAGGTGAACAATAGGTAGGTAAAGAAATAAAACAACAGTAAAAAGACAGGCTATATACAGTAGTGAGGCTATAAAAGTAGTGAAGCTACATACAGACACCGGTTAGTAGGGCTGATTTGAGGTAGTATGTACATGGAGATATGGTTAAAGTGACTATGCATATATGATAAACAGAGAGTAGCAGTATCGTAAAAGAGGGGTTGGCGGGTGGTGGGTGGGACACAATGCAGATAGCCCGGTTAGCCAATGTGCGGGAGCACTGGTTGGTCGGCCCAATTGAGGTAGTATGTACATGGATGTATAGTTAAAGTGACTATGCATATATGATAAAACAGAAAATAGCAGCAGTGTAAAAAGAGGGGTTGGGGGCGGGGACACAATGCAAATAGTCCATGTAGCCATTTGATTACCTGTTCAGGAGTCTTATGGCTTGGGGGTAAAAACTGACTTTTTTTCCTAGACTTGGCACTCCAGTACCATTTGCCATGCGGTAGTAGAGAGAACAGTCTATGGCTGGGGTGGCTGGAGTCTTTGACAATTTTTAGGGCCTTCCTCTGACACCACCTGGTGTAGAGGTCCTGGATGGCAGGCAGCTTAGCCCCAGTGATGTACTGGGCCGTACTCACTACCCTCTGTAGTGCCTTGTGGTCAGAGGCCGAGCAATTGCCATACCAGGCAGTGATGCAACCACTCTCGATGTTGCAGCTGTAGAACCTTTTGAGGATCTCCGGACCCATACCAAATCGTTTTAGTTTCCTGAGGGGGAATAGGCTTTGTCGTGCCCTCTTCCGGACTGTCTTGGTGTGTTTGGACCATTCTAGTTTGTTGTTGATGTGAACACCAACTTGCTCCACTACAGCCCCATCGATGAGAATGAGTGCTCGGTCCTCCTTTTCCTGTAGTCCACAATCATCTCCTTAGTCTTGGTTTCGTTGAGGGATAGGTTGTTATTCTGGCAACACCCGGCCAGGTCTCTGACCTCCTCCCTGTAAGCTGTTTAGTCGTTGATGTCGGTGATCAGGCCTACCACTGTTGTGTCGTCTGCAAACTTAATGATGGTGTTGGAGTCGTGCCTGGCCATGCAGTCGTGGGTGAACAGGGAGTACAGGAGGGGACAGAGCACGCACCCCTGGGGAGCTCCAGTGTTGAGGATCAGTGTGGCAGATGTGTTGCTGCCTACCCTCACCACCTGGGTGCGGCCCGTCAGGAAGTCCAGGATCCAGTTGCAAAAGGAGGTATTTAGTCCCAGGATCCTTAGCTTAGTGATGAGCTTTGAGGGTACTGTGGTGTTGAATGCTGAGCTGTTGTCAATTAATAGCATTCTCACATAGGTGTTCCTTTTGTCCAGGTGGGAAAGGGCAGTGTGGAATGCAATAGAGATTGCATCATCTGTGGATCTGTTGGGGCGGTATGCAAATTGGAGTGGGTCTAGGGTTTCTGGGATTATGGTGTTGATGTGAGCCATTTCCAACCTTTCAAACCACTTCATGCCAATGGACGTGAGTGCTACGGGTCTGTAGTCATTTAAGCAGGTTGCCCTTGTGTTCTTGGGCACAGGGACTATGGTGTTCTGCTTGAAACATGTTTGTATTACAGACTCTATCAGGGACATGTTGAAAATGTCATTGAAGACACCTGCCAGTTTGTCAGCACATACCAGGACCACACGTCCTGGTAATCCGTCTGGCCCCGCAGCCTTGTGTATATTGACCTGTTTCAAGGTCTTACTCACGTCGGCTACGGTGAGCGTGATCACACTGTCGTCCGGAACAGCTTATGCTCTCATTCATGCCTCAGTGTTGCTTGCCTCGAAGCGAGCATAGAAGTGATTTAGGTCATCTGGTAGGCTTGTGTCACTGGGCAGCTCGCGCCTGTGCTTCCCTTTGTAGTCTGTAATAGTTTGCAAGCCCTGCCACATAAAACGAGCATCGGAGCCGGTGTAGTATGATTCAATCTTAGCCCAGTATTGACACTTTGCCTGTTTGATGGTTTGTCGCAGGGCATAGCAACATTTCTTGTAAGCTTCCGGGTTAGAATCCCACACCATGAAAGCGTCAGCTCTACCCATTAACTCAGTGCGAATGTTGCCTGTAATCCATGGCTTCTGGTTGGGGTATGTACGTACAGTCACTGTGGGGACGACGTCCTCGATGCACTTATTGATAAAGCCAGTGACTGATGTGGTGTACTCCTCAATGCCATCGGAAGAATCCCGGAACATGTTCCAGTCTGTGATCGCAAAACAGTCCTGTAGTTTAGCATCTGTAAAAGTGTATTATTTGGTCCCATATTCCTAGCACACTGATTTAATCAAACCTGTGATGACAAAATTGTTAGTTGCTGTTTGTTTCGGTTGTGTTTCAGATTATTTTGTGCCCAATTGAAGTGAATGGTAAATAATGTATTATCATTTTGGAGTAAATTCTATTGTAAATAAGGGTTGAATATGTTTTTAAATACTTCTACATTAATGTGGATGCTACCATGATTACGGATAGTACTAAATTAATCGTGAATAATGAGTGACAAAGTCAGACGCACAAATATCATACCCCCCAAAAATGCTAACCTCCCCTGTTATTGTAATGGTGAAAGGCATGTCTTGGGGGTAGAATTTGTGCATTCTTAACTTCATCACTAATCTTAATAAACCATTAAGGCAGTGTTGTAAACCATTCATAAGTGCTGTAATTTCTAAACGGTTAACCCGATATGGATGAAAATAACCCAAAATTAAAGTTGACAGCCTGCACTTCAACCTCATAGTCACTATCATTTCAAATCCAAAGTGCTCGAGTACATAGCCAAAACAACAACAAATGTCACTGTCCCAATACTTGTGTAGCTCAGTCTGCAGATATTAATAAGTAAAGCCATTCTCTACCTTTAGAAATATTTGCATTTAATGACTAGAACTGTCTTGGGTATGACAATATACAGTGCATTCGGAAAGTTTTCAGACCTCTTCACTTTTTCCACATCTTGTTACGTTTCAGCCTCATTCTAAAATTGATTCATTTTTCCCCCCTCATCAATCTACACACAATACCCCATAATGACAAAGCAAAAACAGGTTTTTAGAAATGTTAACAAATTTATTACAAAAAAAAAATATTACATTTTCCTAAGTTTTCATACCCTTTACTCAGTACCTTGTTGAAGCACCTTTGGCAGCGATTACAGCCTTGAGGTTTCTTGGGTATGATGCTACAAGCTTGGCACAACTTATTTGGGGAGTTTCTCCAATTCTTCTCTGCAGATCCTCTCAAGCTCTGTCAGGATGGATGAGAAGTGTCGCTGAACAGCTATTTTCAGCTCTCCGGAGATGTTAGCTCGGGTTCTAGTCCAGGATCTCGCTGGGCCACTCAAGGACATACAGAGAATTTTCCCGAAGCCACTCCTGCGTGGTCTTGGCTTTGGGCCTCGGGTCATTGTGCTGTTGGAAGGTGAACCTTCGCCCCAGTCTAAGGTCCTGAGTGCTCTGTAACAGGTTTTCATCAAGGATCTCTCTGTACTTTGCTTCATTCATCTTGCTCTCTCCTGACTAGTCTCCCAGGCCCTGCCGCTGAAAAACATCCCCACAGCATGATGCTGGCACAACCATGCTGCACCATAGGGATGGTGCCAGGTTTCCTCCAGACGTGAAGCTTGGCATTCAGGCCAAGGCGTTCAATCTTGGTTTCATCAGACCAGAGAATCTTGTTTCTCGTGGTCAGAGAGTCCTTTAGGTGCCTCCAAACAAGCTGTCATGTGCATTTTACTGAGGAGTGGCTTCCGTCTGGCCACTCTACCATAAAGGCCTGAATGGTGGAGTGCTACAGAGATGGTTGGTTGTCCTTTTGGAAGGTGGTCCCATCTCCACAGAGGAACTCTGGAGCTCCGTCAGAGTGACCATCAGGTTTTTGGTCATCTCCCTGACCAAGGTCCTTCTCCCCCGATTGCTCAGTTTGGCCGGGCGGCCAGTGGCCAACTCTTGGTGGTTCCAAACTTCTTCTGTTTAAGAATGATGGAAGTCACTGTTCTTGGAGACCTTCAATGCTGAAGACATTTTTTGGTACCCTTCCCCACACCTGTTCCTCGACGCAATCCTGTCTTGGCACTCGGTGAACAATTCCTTCTACCTCATGGTTTGGTTTTTGCTCTGACATACACCGTCAACTGTGGGACCTTAAATAGACAGGTGTGTGCCTTTCCAAATCATGTCCAATCATATTAATTTACCACAGGTGGACTTGAATCAAGTTGTGGAAACATTTCACGGGTGATCAATGGAAACAGTATGCACCTGAGCTCAATTTGGAGAGTCATAGCAAAGGGTCTGAATACTTATGTAAATAAGATCTTTTTTTATTGTGAATACATTTGCAAAACCTGTTTTTGCTTTGTCCTTATGGTGTATTTGTGTGTAGATTGATGACGAAATAAGGCTGTAACGTAACAAAATGTGGGGAAAGTATTTCCGTATGCAATGTATTTGATGTAAGCCTACCTTCAATGAATTCAGAATTGAACGAAGCAAAAAGGGTGCGATTTTATTGATTTGAAGCAACATTTTAGGCTCTATTTCCAACCACTTTTAGACTACTGTACCCTTGAACAAAATGCCAGCTAATCCAAGGCAGATGCTTGTCGAGGCCTTCTGAAACTAAGCCAAGCGGAGGATGCAGCGAGAGAATATCTCCTGAGACAGCCAAACCTCAGTGGAAACCTCAGTCTCCAGACCTTTTGCAGCCAGACATTTTCTACACATCACTTTCCCATTTTGACAGACTTTCCCATTTTGACAGCGTTCCCTTCCTGGTTGTTTGAAGTGATCTCGTCGTGTCGTTGTGCTTTGATATTATTCTTGGACCTTTCTGCGGTTGATCAGCTACTGTAGCTAGCCTAGCGAAACCCATTATTAGCTGAAATTGTTCGAAAAAACCAGAAGTGAAGTTTTTCGCTATCAAAGATATCATGTAATTGAATGCGGTGCCATTGTCTGTTATCTCCTTCTCCCTCCATGAGAAAGCGTGAGGCGATTAAACGAGGGAGCTCCAGAGGTCTTGCTGTCTTGTTAGTCTTATCTCTCCAACAGAGACAGCGGCGCAGAAATGAGAGTGACACTTCACTCTTGGCCTATCAACTTTGAACAGATACTGCTGCACAGAAAGAGAACACGTATGGATTTCATAGATCTTTGTCTCTCACGGATGGCTGCACTCTGTCAGTCATTTGTTTTCTGGGCAAAATCCCTTTCTCTCGTTGCGTTCCGCATAGACAAACGGGAGGGGGGAACGTGTAGTGCATCCCAAACACAAATCATTCAGAGAAAGCCAAGGGGTTGTGTGGGCAAGAGTGACATTGAGAATTAGATTTGTATGGATACATGATATTCTTTAAAAAAAAATCTATGGAGAGGCGATATATCGAAATTGCCATTGAACAGCAAGAAATTACAGATTGTACTTTTTTTTAAAGAAAAATTAACACACTAGAAAAGCATAACTTTTTAATTTGTGTGCTCGCTCCTTTCTGAAGATCATATGGACGTTGTTCGGGATTATAATAGATCTGCAAACGTCCACCGTTGGAATTTGACTGAATTGTGCACTAAGGACTTTCATGTGGATGTCTCTTCTCTCTCAGAGCTCCCTCCTGAGAGGGTTGGCCGCAGGCGCAGTATGCCGGGCAGCGCTCTGGACAAGTGCCCCTCCATAGAGCCATCCACCTCCACCCCCTTCAAAGTCACGGTGAGCATTCATCAGTGCACCTACTCTACTCTGCTCTACATCTGTGTGTCTCTCTCTCTCTCTCTGTGTCTCTCTCTGTGTCTCTCTCTGTGTCTCTCTCTGTGTCTCTCTCTGTGTCTCTCTCTGTGTCTCTCCCTGTGTCTCTCCCTGTGTCTCTCTCTGTGTCTCTCTCTGTGTCTCTCTCTGTGTGTCTCTCTCTCTGTCTCTCTCTCTCTGTCTCTCTCTCTCTGTCAATTCAATTTGCTTTATTGGCATAACGTAACAATGTACATATTGCCAAAACTTATTTGGGATATTTACAATATGAAAAAAAAACGAGAATCAAAATTGTCAATGGGACAACAGTAACAACAATAACCAAGGGTCACAATAACAATAAGCATACAGTAGAGTACATGTGCAGGTTGATTGGTCTATGGCAGGCAGCAATGTAGTGCGCTGCCAACCCACAGCTCTCTGCGTCCGCCCCCAACAGGACGGGTAGCCTACTCTCATCAGAGAGGTCTTTGAAACCTTGAATAAGGGTTTCACATTTGGGGAAATGACACTCTAATTGTTTTATATTTTTCACATTTTGTCAGGAAATGCAGCTCCGCCTCAGGTTCTGCTGTTGTGCAGTGGTTGCACAGCCTTTCCTCTACAGGGAGCCAGGTTTTCCTGTGTCTACCCTTCTCGATGGCAAGGCTGTGCTCACTGAGCCTTTACTTTTTCAAGGTTTTTCTAAGGTTTTGATCAGTAACCATGGTCAAATAGTTAGCCACTGTCGATGTAGGGCCAGATAGCACTGCATTTGGCTTTGTATTTGTGTTTGTGTTTCCCAATAAGCAATGTAGTTTTGCCAAATTTGAATAGGTATTTCATTTGAATTGTTTTTTTTAATGGCGTAGAATGCCCTGCGTGCTTTCTCTCTGTTCATTCACTGCCTCATTAAGGTGTCCAGTACTCTATATATTTTGTACCAATTGAGAACTTTGGTCTAATTCCATGAGATCTGGATCTTCTCTGGAAAATCATTATTTTTTGTCTTTTTGGGGTTTTACTGCCAGGGCCCAGGTCTGGCAGTACTGCTCTAGCAGGTCCAGGCACTGCTGTAGGCCATGTGCTATCGGTGACAGCAGGCATAGGTCATCTGCGAAGAGTAGGCTGTGTCTCTGTGTGTGTGTGTGTCTCTCTGTGTGTGTGTGTGTGTCTCTCTGTGTGTGTGTGTGTGTCTCTGTGTGTGTGTGTGTGTCTGTCGCTGTGTGTGTGTCTGTCTCTGTGTGTGTGTCTGTGTGTGTGTGTGTGTGTGTGTGTGTGTGTGTGTGTGTGTGTGTGTGTGTGTGTGTGTGTGTGTGTGTCTATCTGTGTGTCTATCTCTGTGTGTGTGTGTCTATCTCTGTGTGTGTGTGTCTATCTCTGTGTGTGTGTGTGTGTGTCTATCTCTGTGTGTGTGTGTCTATCTCTGTGTGTGTGTGTGTGTGTGTCTATCTCTGTGTGTGTGTGTGTGTGTCTATCTCTGTGTGTGTGTGTGTGTGTGTCTATCTCTGTGTGTGTGTGTGTGTGTGTGTGTGTGTGTCTATCTCTGTGTGTGTGTGTGTGTGTGTCTATCTCTGTGTGTGTGTGTGTGTGTGTGTGTGTGTGTCTATCTCTGTGTGTGTGTGTGTCTATCTCTGTGTGTGTGTGTGTCTATCTCTGTGTGTGTGTGTCTATCTCTGTGTGTGTGTGTGTCTGTCTGTCTCTCTGTGTGTGTGTGTGTCTGTGTGTGTGTCTGTCTGTGTGTGTGTCTGTCTGTGTGTGTGTGTCTGTCTCTGTGTGTGTCTGTCTCTGTGTGTCTGTCTCTGTGTGTGTGTCTCTGTGTGTCTGTCTCTGTGTGTGTGTCTGTGTCTGTGTCTGTGTGTGTGTCTGTCTCTGTGTGTGTGTGTGTGTCTGTCTCTGTGTGTGTGTGTCTGTCTCTGTGTGTGTGTGTCTGTCTCTGTGTGTGTGTCTGTCTCTGTGTGTGTGTCTGTCTCTGTGTGTGTGTCTGTCTGTGTGTGTGTGTCTGTCTCTGTGTGTGTGTGTCTGTCTCTGTGTGTGTGTGTTTGTCTGTGTGTGTGTGTTTGTCTGTGTGTGTGTGTTTGTCTGTCTGTCTCTGTCTGTCTCTGTCTGTCTGTCTCTGTCTGTCTGTCTGTCTGTCTGTCTGTGTCTGTCTCTGTCTGTCTGTCTCTGTCTGTCTGTCTCTGTCTGTCTCTGTCTGTCTCTGTCTGTCTCTGTCTGTCTCTGTCTGTCTCTGTCTGTCTCTGTCTGTCTCTGTCTGTCTGTCTCTGTCTCTCTGTCTGTCTGTCTCTGTCTCTCTGTCTGTCTGTCTCTGTCTCTCTGTCTGTCTGTTTCTGTCTCTCTGTCTGTTTCTGTCTGTCTGTCTCTCTGTCTGTCTCTGTCTGTCTCTGTCTGTCTGTCTGTCTCTGTCTGTCTCTGTCTCTGTCTGTCTCTGTCTGTCTCTGTCTCTGTCTGTCTGTCATAAACACACAGCTACACTATTGTTTGCCTCGTGCCCTCTAGAGGTCAGTGGGAAGCATGAGATATTTGACATCTACTCTGTATAAACCAACTGCATGTAAATAGTGTAGGCCACTACAATTCCACATTTTTAGTGCTTTTGATGTACAGCTTTGGGTTTTAAAATCATACGGGTGTGGTTATGTCCTTGTCTCAGTAGCTTTCTTTAGCCAGGAAAATCTATTTCCTGGCTATTAATGTTGGAGGCAAGACTCCGGTGCCTTACCCCCATAGGGAAGGTCCTTGTTATTTCAACAGAATATGATCAGATAATTGTGTTCCCCTGAGAGCGGATGATGGGAGCTGACAGTGATCACTCACACACACACACACCTGTTGTTTGTAATGTCATGCTGCTAATCAGTGGGCTTTCTTTACTGTAAGATGGAGGTCATGTCGTTCACCACTGTTGGATTGAGACGAGCGCAGTAACCTTCTTGACTGTGTTTTAAATGGAGTCTAGGTAGATGGAGGAGCCCTCAGGTCAGGCTGGTGGTGGTAGAGGACCAGCCCCATGTTGTCAGATGGCATTTTGGCTCTCAGCGGTCACGCTGGAGGGGAGAGACAACAGAGATCTGATCAGCTTATCCTCGTTTGCTTCACTGCCACAGAGCCTAATCAATTGTTAATGACTTGTTGTGTAACCAAAGATGGGACTGAGAATTCCCAGCCAAACAAAGCCCTGGCAGGCTGGCGTAGGACTGTTGCTAGCTGAGTTGTTGTTGTTCAGTCACCGGTGCCTCCAATGCCATCCTGGCTGAGTTCTCCTAAGGTGCAGGTTACCATGGTGACATTACTGCTGAGTGCCTCCCTCCGTGTGGTTCGTCATACCTGAGACACGTCAGTAGATGCGTTAGCTGATTAGAGCATGGTGACAGATTACCCTTGCTCTTTGCATTACAGGAGAGACATCCAGGCCTTCACTGTATGACACTATTAGTGATGCAGTGCCTCGCTTCTCATTTGACAATCTCTCTCTTTAAGGATATGCCTAAATATAGGTTAGTACAGACATCTCCTCTCTCCTTCTGTTTCTCTCTCAGGATGTTCCAAAATGAGATGAAGTCGAATGAAATGATGCGCCCAATGAAAGCCGTAGGATGATACGGGATGGTGTTGACACGCTGTTGCTCCTCCCACTAATTGTCTCGGAGGGCGAGAGGCTGGCCATCATGAGCTGAGCTCAGAGTGGTTGGGTGGGTGGGAGGGGGACCTGGAGCCTGTTGGAGCAGGATAAAGGGGGAATGAGGACCCCTGGCTGTGAGGACGAGGCCCAGTGCCCCAGGAGGAACTCAATACCGCTAGCAGGTGGTCCACGTGAGAACCAGCAGGAAAAACCAACAGAGCGGAGGATATCCCACCAGTCTCATTCATACCAATCTGAAGTTGTAAAGAGAGAAGAGAGGGATCATTTCCGCTGTAGTTTGAACACAGCCGTGAGTCTTTGATTTGAGGTTCTACTTCTAGGTCTACTTACTGGCTCGATCAGCACCACTACTCAATGGCGTGTGCCAAACTCCTGATTTTGTGCGTGGCCAAACTTGCAGCACTGCGGTCCCGCCAAAAAATAAAAACAAAGGCCAATCACTGTTCATCCATTGTGCCTTACCTGCCCTGCCCAGCCCTGCCCTACCCTACTCTACCCATGCCAGAGGTGCTCTGTAGGGGAGCTGGGGTCTGCTGCATTATCAAACGCCTCTCCCTCCTCCAGCCCTGTCGAGACCCATTAATAATTCCCCTCCCAGTCACTCTGCAAATGTCATTTGAGGGGAAGGCCTGAGAATAGAGAGCCCAGAAAATTCCCCACAAATTACAGCAGGAAAGGAGTAATGCCTCCCAAGAGACTGTCATAATTGGAAGGGATGGTTTCTTTGCCAGAAGCAGAAATGTTTGGAAGGTCTTTTGAAGGACTAATTTGCTTGAAGGTTCCCGTTTTAGAAATGGGAGTCGACTTCAACCAGTAAAACCCAACCTCAAGTCACCTCATCACCGAGTGCTCGGCCATTGGCAACATCTGTAATGTGACGTCTTGAATGATTCCCTCCTTTTTTGTGCATTTTAGTTGTCAAGTGTCACGCATTTCTTGGACACATTGAAGATTTCCTTTCTGTTTGCATGGAGCTCGTGATTAATTGAGGAGTTGGTATAATTCACATGGCACAAATATATAATGTAGGTTGTAAAATGTAACAAACTGTAAATTAAAATTACTCTTGGTTAGGCTACTCTAGAAGGAATATACTTTTTTTAGGAGCAGTGCTTGTGCAATATTGCAGATGGATATTTTTCTCTTCTGGCTGAGCAAAAGTTTTATTTTTGGCTCATGTTGTTCCTTGAAACAGACTCTGTTAGGACTAGCATCAACAATTTATTCAGGAAACGGTCCATTTCACAGATCTGTGTGCACGGCGCAGCTACATTAGCTATGGTGTGATGTCTGTGAGCTGTTCATTTGTTTAGTGTGTGAGCCAGTAGGAAAGGAAGTGTGAGACCAATCCCAGTGAAAAGCTGTTATTGGATTTATTTATCAGTGTCTGTCCGGTGATCAAGACTGGGAATTGCCAGGGACCTCACAATACAATATTATCACGATACTCTGTGCTGATATAATATGTATTGCGATTCTTATGATTATCACAATTCAATATGTATTCAGATTCTATACTGTGATTTGTTGTGGTTCGACGTTCCAAACATCTGCTGCAGAGGGACAAGAGCAGGCCATGAGAAAATGAGTTTTTGTTGATCAGTCATGAAATGAACAGTGCTGAAAACAAATTGGCTCCATGTTTAAAAAGAAGATGGAGAACAAGCTATGAAGGTAAAATACTAGAGTTTTGGTGCAGGTACAGACAAACTAGCGCAAAAATCAGATTGCGATATTGTCAAAAGGATACGATATGTTGTAAAAAATAATGTCCCGGTATGTAGCTGTATCGCCCCCCCCCGTCCCCCGTCCCCCCCATCACTACTGGTGATGTCTTTTTGCCCTTAATACCCACAGCCTTATACAGTCTTTTCCCATCTTTCCTCCCACTGTCTTCTTCTATGGCAGGTATAGTTCATTCATTTGCTCAAATAATAATTAATGCAATTCATTAATTATACAGGGAAGTAGCCTTGCTTAGTATTTAGGATTGCAGCACCATCATTATCTCATCAAAAGATTGTCGCTGAGGCTGTATCTTGTTTTTCCCCCTCCACTACTACTAACACAGACAGGTCTAGGTCTTAGAAATAATCCAACTCTTTTTAAATCTCTCTCTAATCTGGGCAGTCTCTCAAAAGCACATGCTCAGCTTTCCCCTCTGAACTCACGGCCGCTCCAGTCATGTCATTTTATGTGGAATACAGTTTTTTTTTTTTACGCCCGCCAACAGTTTCCATGGTAACAGGGACTTAGGGGAGTCGCGCATCAACGCGGCTGCTTCTGCTGTGTGTGCACAGCGAGCAGATGTGCCGGAGAGATCCACACAACAATGCACTGCTCTCTCCAAATGCCACGGATGAGAGGAGACGGAGAGCACTCAATCAATATAATTTTTCTCTTGTTGCTCCACCATTTTATATTGTGTTATTTTTTTTTAAATGAAAGGATAGTCTGAGTGAATTTTCACTCTCTGGTTTCTCTCCTCCCCCCTGGGCCACGGCGACTCCCCTCTCTCCCTGTCCAGGGCTTCCTGAGTCGCAGACTGAAGGGTTCCATCAAACGCACCAAGAGCCAACCCAAGCTGGACCGCAACAGCAGCTTCAGAAACATCCTGCCGGGCTTCAAAACCGTGGACAATGACAGGTGAGATGCAACTGAACAAGTACTTCACATACATACACACACACACACACACACACACACACACACACACACACACACACACACACACACACACACACACACACACACACAACTATTTTCCAACGGGTCTAACTATACATTTGAGTGAGGTTTTTTTTTCTCGCTTGAGTAGCCTTGTTTCACTGTCAAAAATCAAATTAACCATTTAGTGTTCAGCGAAATAACAACGCAATGTCAAAAACATGTAGCCTCGTCAAATTAATTATTAATTAACATCCAATCACATTAACCGTAACTCGCTTGCGGGAATTCCACTAACGGTCCGTATGTAGCCAGACGTAGCTGCTGCTCATCCTGTTTGCTCGAAAATTGATCAATGGTTAAAAAAGAAAAGTACGGCCCGCGTCCATAGAGACACATACCAGCTCTACTGGTAGTACTGCTACTACCAGAAGTACTGCACCTGTCGACGACCCAAGTTGTTCTGCTTCCACGAGCACATCCAATGCTAGCAGCAGTAATTCTACATTTGTTGTTAACCCAGCTAGTATGGACACCGACAGTTGTGAATCTGATGCAGCCGAAGAGCTACTGCCCCCTTACCCGGGAAAGCACCGAACAACAGACAGGGCCATTTGATCATCGAAGAGGCGTAAATATGATGAGAACTACATTGATTTTGTGGTTCACTTATATTGGGAGTAGTGCCTTTCCTCAGGCACAGTGTTTTAAAGTACTATCTCACAACTTGATGAAACTCTTGCGCAGACATTTAGAAACACAACATGCCAATTAGAAAAATAAGCAGCAGGAGTTTTTTGAGCGGGAATTAAGACATGTATAAAAGCAACAGATACCTTTAATAATAAGGGGCTAGAAGCGTCTTATATGGTGAGCTACTGAGTGGCTATGACAGGCAAGCCCCATACTAATGTGGACGACTTAATTATTCTTGCTGCCGCGGACATGGCTGCGACAATGCTGGGGGGACAAGCCCCAAAAACTAGACAGACAATCGCCTTCATCAAACAACACTGTTTCACGACGCATCAATGACCTGACAGGAGAAGTTTTGAAACATTTAATACTTCGCATACAAGCCAGTGAACTCTATGTGTTACAGCTGGATGAGTCAGACGTGGCAGGCCTAGCACAGCTCCTGGTATATGTCCGTTACGTTTATGGGAGGCCAATTAATCCTATAGGTCAATTAATCCTCTTCTGGAAACCAGGACAACAGGAGAGGAATTTTTAAAAGTACTGGACAGCTTTGTGACATCAAATGGACTTTGGGGGTCAAGATGTGTTGGTATCTGTACTGATGGCACAAAAGCCATGACAGGGAGTCATAGTGGAGTGGTAACGCACGTGCAGGCATTTGCTACCGACGCCTCTTGGGTACACTACTGCAGCATCCACCGAGAGGCTCTTGCTGCCAAAGGAATGTCTGACAGCTTGAAAGACGTTTTGGACACTACAGGGAAAATTGTTAACTTTGTTAAAGCAAGGCCCCTGAACTCTCGTGTATTTTCTGCACTATGCAATGATATGGGCAGCGACCATGTAACGCTTTTACAACATACAGAAGTGCGCTGCTTATCAAGGGGCAAAGCATTGACACTTATTTTTTTAAATTGAGAGACGAGCTTAAAGTTTTCTTTACTAACCATAATTTTCACTTGTCTGACCGCTTGCATGATGATGAGTTTCTCACACGACTGGCCTATCTGGGTGATGTTTTTTCTCGCCTGAATGATCTGAATCTAGGATTACAGTGACTCTCCGCAACTATATTCAATGTGTGGGACAAAATTGAGGCTATGATTAAGAAGTTGGAGCTCTTCTCTATCTGCATTAACAAGGACAACACACAGGTCTTTCCATCATTGTATAATTTTTGGGTGCAAATGAACTCAAGCTTACGGACAATGTCAAATGTGATGTAGCGAAGCACCTGAGTAAGTTTGGTGCGCAATTACGCAGGTACTATCCCAAAACGGATGACACCAACAACTGGATTCGTTATCCCTTTCATGCCCTGCCTCCAGTCCACTTACTGATATCTGAACAAGAGAGCCTCATTGAAATTGCAACAAGCGGTTCTGTGAAAATTTAATTTAATCAGAAGCCACTCCCAGATTTCTGTATTGGGCTGCGCTCAGAGCATACTGCCTTGGCAAATCGCACTGTTAAGACACTGATGCCCTTTGCAACCACGTACCTATGTGAGAGGTGATTCTGGGCCGGCAGAGTAGCCTAGTGGTTAGAGTGTTGGACTAGTAACCGGAAGGTTGCAACTTCAAACCCCCGAGCTGACAAGGTACAAATCTGTCATTCTGCCCCTGAACAGGCAGTTAACCCACTGTTCCTAGGCTGTCATTGAAAATAAGAATTTGTTCTTAACTGACTTGCCTAGTTAAATAAAGGTAAAATAAATAAATAAAACAATTCTCGGCCCTCACTAGCATGAAACACAGGCACAGACTGTGTGTGGAAAATTTAAGACTGAGACTCTCTCCAATACAACCCAACATTGCAGAAGTATGTGCATCCTTTCTAGCACACCCTTCTCATTAACCTGTGGTGAGTTATTCACAATTTTCAATGAACAAATAGTTTTTTCTATGTAAGATGGCTAAATAAAGAGCAAAATGATTGATTATTATTTGTGCCCTGGTCCTATAAGAGCTCTTTGTCACTTCCCACGAGTCGAGTTGTGACAAAAACTCACATTCATTCTTATGTTTAATAAATATATCGTATAGTGTGCATGTGGCAGGCTTACAATGATGGCAAAAAAACAACATTTGAGAGTGCGCTGACCCTGGTGCTAGAGGGGGTGGGTACGCAGCTGGAGGTTGAATGTTTGAAGTGGTACGGGACTATAAAAAGCTTGGGAACCAATGATCTATTGCAATTCAAGTGGATGTTGGAGGGTGTTTTTACTGAAGAATGTGTTTTTTTCATATGATTGTGTTTTACTTTTCGTGGTTTGTGTTTGTTTTCCAGGTATTGTGTAATTGTGTATATCGATACTGCGCGTATAGTGTAATTGTTGTTTATTTTTATGTTAGGTCGTCATTGTAAATAAGAATTTGTTCTTAATGGACATACCTGTATAAAATAAAATAACTTCAGTCCTTCTCTCCGACCGTCATGCTGTGGGGCAGAAGCACCTCACTGGGTGGTAGAATGACACTCTTCAGACAGTATCGTGGTTGCTGACTGTTCTATACTGTTGCTGTGAATCATTTTACATTTTATTCATTTAGCAGACGCTCTTATCCAGAGTGACTTAGAGTCATGCAGGGATTTATATGGTTCTTAACCTACACACACAGTACAGGCTCTTGTTGAGGTGGGAGAGGGATTGTCTGAGCTGTGCTGTGCTGTCAGGAGATGTCATCCACCATTACACCTGCCCATTATCCCGGGGCTGAACGAAGTGGAAATCCTCCTCATGGCAACCACAAGGCAGGGGAGCCTGATTTATTATCTACACAGCCACTAGTGGCCATGCTTGTTTTTTTTTTTTTTTTTTTAGGCAAGTCCGTTCAGAACAAATTCTTATTTACAATGATGGCCTACCCTTGCCAAGCCCAAACGACGCTGGGCCAATTGTGCGCCACCCTATGGGACTCCCAATCACATCCGGTTGTGACACCTCTAGCACTAGTATGCAGTGCCATAGAACGCTGTGTCACTCAGGAGCCCCGTGTGTAATGTGTACACTCTACTGGAGTAAGGGAAAGAAGGAGACCTAGTCAGTGGTACATCTGAATGCCTTCAACTGAAATGTGTCTTCCGCATTTAACCCAACCCCTCTGAATCAGAGAGGTGCGAGGGGCTGCCTTAATCAACATCCACGTTCAGAATGACAGATGTTTTACCTTGTCAGCTCGGGGATTCGATCCAGCAACCTTTCGGTTACTGGCCTAACACTCTAACCACTTGGCTATGATGCAGTGGACCACAGATGCTTGAA
This sequence comes from Oncorhynchus masou masou, assembly GCF_036934945.1. Taxonomy (NCBI): domain Eukaryota; kingdom Metazoa; phylum Chordata; class Actinopteri; order Salmoniformes; family Salmonidae; genus Oncorhynchus; species Oncorhynchus masou. Next base: position 42,240,659 of record NC_088236.1, on the reverse strand, counting down.
TTGTGGGTGTTACTTTTGAGGGTGTGTTTGTGTGGGTGTGTTTGGAACTGGCATCCTAGCTCCTGGCTCTAGTAGTGTAGAAGAGCAGACCGAGGGGGTGCCATCGTCACCAGTCTATGGCAGGTCCACTCCTCTCAATTAAGTTTACACAACCCACTGAGTGAGTGTTTGTGTTACTATAATTACATAGACTTCCCTCAAATATAGAGGTTGAATGAAGTGCCTATATCTGTTAGTGATGGGGGGGGGGGGGAATCGATACAGTTACTTATTGGAATATTATTTTGAACAATATCATATCGATACTTTGACTCCAAGTATTGTACAACGGTACTAGCTAGTGGTAGTCGGCTGTACATGTGCCAAAACTTCATCCCATAGCTTGTTGTCCATCTTCCTTTTTAAATAGTGAGTCATCATGGTTTCAGCACTTATATTTCCCTAACTGATAAACTCTTTTCCTGACGCTTTCTCGTCTCTCTGCATTATACATATAGTAAGCAGTATCTTTAGAACATCAAATTGCAATAAAATCGCAGTATTGAATCGCAATACGTATGTGACCGACCGGCTCGATTCAGTCTTATGTTGAAACTTTTTTTTACATTGGATAAAGTTAGAGGCTCACTCAGAGCTAGAAAATGGTATATCAGACACTACAGTTGAGGAACAATGGGAAAGTAATTCTGCTTTGAAAGTTGATAAACTTGTAACCTCACTATTGAGATAATGGCCCTTGAATGTTTTGGTAAACCTCCTGGAGAGCTCTTCTTAGTCTACACCCATTCAGCATTGTTCACACCCTCTTAAGCCTTAGCCCCACCCATCTCTTTAAGGCATCACATGTGAGAACTGTACTAAACAAGCAAGATGTAAAGACTAAAGGCTGGTTTATACTACGTCTATCGACAGTTGATGCAGTGACATCAGGAACATTCTATTGTCTTCCGACGTCAAACCTGTCGTTATGAAAAGTTATAAACACAAAAACTACAGGCTACATAACATCAGCAGCCTGGTGGTCCAAAATAGCATAACTAGTGTATTTTAACACCAATAAACTCACCCGTTTAAAAATGTATTTAGTATATGTCAGTCTAGCAAAGCAGGCTACTAAAAGCAACTTTCTAAGCAATGTTTTTGTTAGTTTCTAGCTAGCCAGTTCAAATATTGACCATATCATATAGCTGACAGCGTCTTTATTTTAGTTCATTTGTCCTCAATATTACAGGAAAATAAACTCACAATAAGATCATTATTTACAAGTTAATGGCGAGCCAATTACAGAAATTAGCTTACAGTTGTGAGTGTGACGAAATGAAAGCAGGGCATTCTATTGGAGAATGTGGACACTGTCTTGTTGGCCCAATGTTATACGTTTGGTGCAGGTCATGTTCTTCACATTAGCGTCTGGTAAAATCAAATATTTGTGACAAGGACAGGATACAGAAGGTCTAGTAAAATGGTTACTTGCACAGTGATGTTTTGTTTTAAACATGTAGCTAACTCGCTAAGCAATTAACCATAATCCCAACTCATAATATTCCAACCCTGCATGAATCTGCAGGTAGCTAACCAACTAGGTTCAACGTTAGCTAGCTAGCTAACATTAGGCTAGAGCTAGCAATTCAAATGGCTCTGTTTAACAATGTATTTTGTTTGTCAATCTAGCAAACCAGGCAACTAAAAGCAACGTTCTTAACATTGTTTTGGGTCGTTTCTAGCTTGTTAGCTAATGTTAAGTTAACTAGCAATGCAAATGGCTCTGAGATATGAATAATATTACTACACAGATCATACACTTAACGTTAGCTAGCTAGCTAGCTACCTACAGTACGCTTTAACTTGAAATTAAAGTGACTTTCTGACCAAATTAAAAACATATAATATCTGAAAATGTAGCTAGCTAGACTATCTTACATGGATGGACGCTTCTCCCTCTGTCACGGATGCCATGGTTGTCCTTAGTTTGAACATGTAATCCCTCTGCATTTTCGCAATCAAAATGCAGAATTGTCTCCATCTCCTTAGCTACCATACTCTAATTCCACCGGGCATTCCACTGATTTCAAAACTAGGTCGTCCAGAAAGTGGAGAGGAACACGTTTTCAGTTCTACTGTGTGTCATGACTGTCCTGTAAGGATCCAAATAGGTCAGATCAGGTTTGCAACGACTGACTTTAGCCAGACCACCTCTCACACGCAGGGAGGGGTTAACAACTCATGCTCTGTTGTAAATCAAGGTAGAACATTCAGGTCCCCCTCTTCAAATTCACCAAAAGAATGTTGTTTCAACAGACTCTTGCCGAAGCTCGAACACGTTCTAAAGCAAATACTGGAACAATATTTTGAACGTGGGAAATGGCCAGAGGCGATCTATAGAACACTGTCATATAGTTTATTTTGTGATGTCATTAAAAATGTTAAAGGAAACACTAACTTAGAAAGTATTCCTACTACATGTGTGAAGTGTCCATCCTATGCGTTGTGCATGTAATATGAAAATGATATGTTTTTGTTAAGTTAAGAGGGATATGATTTGAGAAACTGTAAGATAATTGTTTTATATAACTTTGTACACGTTACGTCCCTGAGTGAGGTCAGAGAGCGTGTCAGCCTGACGGAACCACCCTTTCTAACAAACTGTATGAAATGATGGGTTAAGAATTAACATATCGGACCAGAGAGACGTAGAGCTTCAGCTCACGTTTAAAGTGGCTTGAACTCTGAATCTCAACAGGAGGTAGAGACGATGAAGTCGCCTCCCGGACAATCACTGGTACGGCTGATTAGCTGTCCTACATAAAGTATCTAGAAAAGCGAATTGAAGTGGGACCATTCTACTACTCTGCTCAAACCACCGTAGTACTCTACTCTCATCCCCCCACTAGGAACCGTCAACACGGCTGGCTAGCCCATCTTCAAAGAGGCATCATCTGTTCAGGACTACACGACAAGACACTGGATACCGGACAACTACAGAAAAGGACAACAGAAGACTTGTGGAACCATTTTGGGACAAATCAGAGCCTTACAAGCGTGCCGCTAAAAGGCACAACCCCCTTTCCAAGGCTGCCCGGTTCCAAGAGAGATACACGGTGAACCAAGGCATTTTCACGTAAATGCATTCATCATTTCTTACTCCAAGCGGGTGGCGGTTCGTGTGCAAAGTATAGGAGTACTAATAAGTGAGAGTCATTTTTAAATGTACCAAGTTTGTGTCTCTGTCCCTCTCTTGCCCTCTCCATGTAATTTGTAACCGTAGCCATATTGTTGCCAGTCCGCTAGGGACCTGTGTTTTTATGTATTAAGTGTGTATGTTTATCCTGTGTTACCATTTAGTTAGCTAGTAAATCAATAAGCCAATTTGTGATGTACTGAATCGTATGTAAGGCTCGGGGTTTTGCAGAGGCATGGAGGTAATGACTGTTCAGAAGGATATGATGCGAGGTTATGATTAATAAGTTGACTGTCTATAGATGTGATAGGTAAGGTTCTTTACAGTTTCTGAACATGTGCCCTCTCATTATCAAGCCATTATCAGCCCTCTCATTATCAAGCCTGTATGATGCGCTAATATAGTGGTCTTTCTCCATATTCCATAGCTGCACACTGTGTTTTGACATAATGCCATGTGTTTGGACCTCCTTTGTCTTTGAGACATTTGTTTTCCTGACCCAGGTCGCCTTGGCCTTTCTTTGGGTAGATGCCCAGAACAGTGAACTGAGGAGGAGGCACCCACCCAGGGCTGTACTGTTTCAGTGGCCTGGTTAGCCATAGAAAAGGTTTCCAGGTCATTTTTATACCCCAGCTCAGGGCAGTACTGTACAGGCAGTGGCCTAATTAATTACAGTCGCACACAGCTCTGTATTCCGAGTGAATGCCAGGCATGAGAACAGAACACACAGTAATACCAGGAGATATGAACGCTTCTCAGATGCATGCGTCCTTGTGTCTTTCTTTGGGCTTTAAGAAATAGGAAATTATTATTATTATTTTATTGTTTTAAATTATTTTTAGCCCTTTTTCTCTGCAATTGGGAGTTAGTCTTGTCCCATCACTGCATCTCAACTACGGACTCGGGAGTGGCGAAGGTCGGAGCCATGTATCCTCCGAAACACGACCCTGCCAAGCCGCGCTGCTTCTTGACACACCGCCCGCTTAACCCAGAAGCCAGCCACACCAATGTGTCAGAGGAAACATCGTCCAGCTGGTGACTGAAGTCAGCTTACAGGCGCCCGGCCCACCACAAGGAGTTGTTAGAGCGCGATGGGACAAAGAAATCCCAGCTGCCCAAATCCTCCCCTAACCTAGACCACGCTGGGCCAATTGCGCTCCGCCTCATGGGTCTCTCGGGTCACGGCCGGCTGTGAGCCTGGGATCAGACCCGGGTCTGTAGTGACTCCTCAAGACCGCTGCGCCACTCGGGGGACCAAGAGGAAATGTTTTGCTGGCAAGCTGCTGTCTCAGATTCCCGAGCCTGATAACAAGATGTATTTGTATTAAATATAGTCACACAGGCATGCATTCCAGCTGATACTGTATACTGTATTTCTATTGGCCTTGTTGAGCCAGTGATTGCTCAGTGGGTAGGTCCTCTGGGTTCTGGACCAAAGCTGTGAGTACTAGGAAAGGCCAGTGATGCTGCTATGTGCTGAGATATGGACGTGATGGGAGTATATGCGTGCAGTGTAGGGCCCGACGTAGTGGATTAAGTGTAAGAGCCTAAGGAGAGTGGTTGCGATTTGTACATTGAGATAGGGTTGGGCATGTGTGTGATGTGTAGACAGACGATGGGTCCCTGGCACCTATTGGGGATTAGCCTCATCAAATCCTAACCAACCAGCCCATCCAGTCTGTGTGCCTTCCTCTGAATTGGGCTGAATGGGCTCCCTCTCCTCCTCCCCTCCCCCAGTCTCTTTGAGCATGCTCTCTGTTACCCGCTTCTCTCTCCTGACATAAGAGGACCTGCTCCTTCCATTCCTGAGCCATCTGCTCTGACTGACTGACTGACTGACCATGCATTCTACACCATAAACATTATAGCCCCCTGATTTAGTCACCAAATAAGTAGTAACTCTACCCAGGAAATGCACTGAATAGATGAATCAATAATGTATGTTCTCAGATGCATCCTAACTGTTTCAATGTCACTCAGGTATTTACTGGCATAGCCCGGGCAGTCAGGGATTAGCGATATGGATGTGGGCATAATAATTACCGGATGAGGATTTGGCCTCGCTGTCTGCAGCCTTTTTGAGTCTCTGAGATTCATGCTTAATTGGATGACTTGCTGGCATTTCATGCCTTCTGGAAGGTGAGGGGATTCTTAATCTTGTAGGGCAGCCTATTATTATAGGCTAAATCTGTACGATTTCTCGCTTTTCAAGGGTTATTTCCGAAAATGAGATCTATCTATTGATTCCTGAATAATATAAGTAATAAAAATGCCTCATGACTGGATCCGTACACTACCATTAGGGACTAGGTCTTCATTGTATTTTTGTCTAATTGCAATACTGATGTCAAATCTCCTATCCATATTTCTGTTAAAATGTAATTGATTTATTCCGATAAAGCCTATTTGATAAATGAGTCTGTTTTAGTAGCCTGTAATCGTAAGTTATGCTTCAGTGCCGTATTTCCATTGTCTTATTGCCTCTGTTGTTCATGAATTCGGCTTGGACCACAAACCTCTGAACAGTGCCACATTTTTTGGCCCTGTTTGACTTAGCCTAGGCCTAATCCATGAGAGTAAACAACTGTGAAATGTCTCCATGCATGCCCTTTCACTCAGTGTGGCACATCTGTTATAAAACATATTTGTCTCAACAATACAGTTTCAGCGTGTGCTTCCTAAGATTAGGCGTATCAGGCAATCATCAGCTAGCAATTTATATTTTTAACCCACACAAAACAATGCAGCATTTTTTAAAACTTGTTTCTATTTCAAAAGTAATGACATTTCACATTATCAGCTTGGAACAGATGCACACAAATCATTGAAGTAACCTATTATGTCAATACCATATGTAGCTTAGCCTTTATATAGGGTGTTTTGTTTTCAGAGAGATTGATAAGACAAGCAAGAGCCTTCATTCAGATATTTTAAAAAATATATAATAATAATTTAAAGGCCACCCAGCAGGGGGCAGTCTGTTGGCAAACAGCAGGTCAAATTCCATCTTCACTTATAGAGGTTCATTTTACACAGCAAATGCATTGTATTCGATAGTGACCGCAAATTGTAACATACTACTGGTTTGTAGAAGACATTACACATTGGTCCTTGTATCAGAACAGACCCTTTTGTCGAGACTTTCAGTCAAATGTTCCTGGCATCTTGACTGTGCTCCCTTACTTAATCGGCTTGAAGCCAAGCAACTTAATAATGCAGGCCCGTACGATAACTCCTGACAGGAGCGGGAGTACTGTCGTCCTGTCTTCTCAACACTGCCTGACATGGGAAATGACTCGGAGATCTTCTCACCGACAGACCGCATGCTAATCCATCCCTGCTCTAGTCCTGTCGAGATTCGGAGCCTCCGAGAGCCTGTAAAGACCATGCCAGGAGGACAGCATTGTTTATTACGCTGGTGGTGCTGTACCGGGTTGCCTATCAGTTTTGTGTCTGACATTTTAGCACACGTTGGTTGAGAATCGGATACTAATGGCTACAGAAAACAAGATTCTGTCTGCTGCAAGACTGATGCTTGTCGACGCACTAGCCCAGAAATTGCAGCGCTACTGGAAGTGACATCATGGGTGCAGGTCAGGACAGTGTTGTGGTGGAGATCTTTGTTGATGCGGAAGGTTACAGTATATGCTGGTACATTATTCTGATCAGGCAATGGAAGTGGTAAGCAATAATGTTTACGGCATTGAATCCCACTGATCAGCACAAAGCCCTTATCTTGTTACTTCGGATTTATTTTGTTTTAAGTGAGAGCTTAACCCAATCCTTGACCGCTGCGGTTCATTGTTTCACACGCACATGCACGTACTTATTTGTCCTGTGTGGGTTTCTGGCCTGTAATTGGGTACCCTAATTGTTAAAGGGCCGTTAAGCAGGAGGTAAATCACTTTTGTAGGATTTCGCCATCTCTCCTATTCTTTACTAAGATGTCTCTTGTTTTTTCCATTACGCCACTTTTAATACAGTACTGCTTAGCAACCTATATTATCCTCCTCTGGAGTACTCAACTGTTTTATGCCGAACATGATAATTGTTAACTTCCCATGCAATAATGGGGAGATGCGCAGGATGCCCTCAAGGTACCTAAATTCTGTGGGTGACGTAAGTTGCGTGTCATGGTCGTGTGGCTCAACCTGCGCGCTCACTTCCATGTCAGACTCCAGAGACACAATCGTTTGTGTGGAAGGGGAGAAAAAAAAACATCTTGTGAAGTGTAGAAAAGAAAATAGGCTGAAAATTGCCCACTTACCCGTGAACAGTGTCAGTTGCCAGGAAGCAAAGATACCATTTTCCCTGACGCAGTGTTGTTATAGAAACACGAAAAACCTGACAGTTATCAAGTGTGTATATTATTTAATGTAGCGTTGTGTGTGTGTGTGCGCGCCTCCAGTAAGTTGTACATGAGTGAAAGTCTTTGATTCTCAGAGGTGGCTGTTTTAATGGATGTGAATCCTCTGACACTATAGGGAAGATAAGGACCACTTATGCTTTACCCTTGTTCTAGAGCTCTGAGCTGTAGTGAGTGCTGCACTCTGAACAAGGCTGCTGAAGTCTTCTGAACAGAGTACAGCTTCAAACGATCCGATTGACCAAACAGCATACCATATGGCCTCACCTTGTACTGCACCCCCTAAGTACGTGGTGCAGCACCACTAACCTTTGGTCTGTCCCTGCTGCTGCTTCTATGAAAAGAGGAACGAGAAATAGAGAGAGAGAGCTGTGTGATCTGCAGTGAGTGACTGCTACTCCCCAGAGGCAGATCTCTGTGTAGGGAGCAGGCCAGTCCGTCACAGAGACACCAGGACAAAAAAACACACACACACACACACACACGAGTGCACACACACTGCAGCAGGGGGGGGGGGGCAGGCAGAGGTACAGCACACCAAACAGCCTGCTTACGCTGCGCGCGCTCACACACACGGAGACAGATAGCCAGACAGACGAAAGAGAGGGTGAGGGGGATGGAGAGGGGGAGCACAAGGCGGTGGGCACAAGTAGTCCTCCGCCAGCCAGATAGAGGGAGCAGTAGCCCACTTAAAGGAGCGTCGCGGGGAAGGAAGTAGGGCAGGCTGTGGCTCTCTCGGCGGTGCTAGAATAAAGAGTCCAGAGGAGACCGACAGACTGGGAGGGAAGGAGGGAGGGAAGGAGAGCAATAGGCTAGCAGCAGCACGCTGTGCAGGGCTGAATGAGCCCCACCATGCTTTCCTCCGCTCTCACCACACAGAAGAAAATGGAGCACTGAGACGGCTTCCTCTTCATCCACTACCTCTTCCTCTTTCTCCTCCTTGCTCAAATTGTTCCCGGGGATTCTGACGGAATGTCTGGTGAGTATTCCGCCTCAGACTCCATCATCCATCTGATGGACTGCACTGTCTCCCATCTCAGTGTGTTAGGAACGCTTGACACAGTGCATTCTACGCAAATGTCTCAGAGTTTCTATATAGGCTTTGTGGGCTTGGCATCTTATTATTTGTCTATAGACTTTGAGGGTGTTTCTTGTGTTTGGATGTAAGGCAGTAGTCTAGCTGTCGCCCTGATTGTTCTGGTTTTTATTTCATAGAATGAAAATGTTGAATGATGGCTTGTCGCAGTCAATGTCAATGTTTCATTCATGTTTGTGTCTAGCCGGGCAGCATAGTGTTCCTTTGTGCCAGAATAGATGCACAACACTGTAGTTCACATCTCAAGAATGTCCTCGACCTTCCACCCGGCGCTTAACGCCTCTCCCAGATTACCATTTAGTTTCTAATGTCCTATGACTCCAAACAGTGTTCACACATGACAAGACTGTTGGCATGTGATATGTTGAAAGACACCATAGAATCACTTTTCATCTGCGTTCGGAAAGGCAGCCACCCGATATGTTGCTGTTCTAAAAGCTTCTGAAATATTCACTACAGGAGTGGCAACCAGCTCTGCCCTGCTGTGTGTGTGTGTGTGTGTGTGTGTGTGTGTGTGTGTATGTGTGTGTCCGTCCAGCACTTAGCATGACGAACAAGTGTGATCATAGAGAGTTGGAGATGGTTTTCTTCTTCTCAGTTCTGCAGAGCTTCTCTGACTGCAATACTCAAAGTGAGGTTGGAGAAAAGGTGAGAAATGAAGGGCTTTAATGGTTTCTGTCATCGCATATTATTTTTTATTTTTTTTACTGCCTTGTAGAGGGAAAAAAACAAAGGCAAAGCGATTTTCAAGCCGACGTTTCCTCGCCTGTCTCAGAAACACACACACTAGACAGAGAGGCCTTTTGATGGAGGGATTCTGGGTCTGGAGTCTGGACTAACGTGTTGGTGCTCATTAAATCCGAACTCCTGTCACAGCTCATTTTGGAGGCAATCAGACGTCTTCTTAGCAGTGGGCCAGTTGTCAAAAGGAGGCACAAACATGTCATCACGTTTCTAAGCCTGTGTGATACAACATCTTCCCAGTCGCAGCACTTTTAACAGCTGGCTGTTTGCTAGACTTCAGTTTAGTGCGTATTCATTCATTCAAACACTTCAACTGGTAATATATTGAATATGGAGCATGCATTTGAGTAATCAATTTAGCATGCTTCCAAAGAATGATTCTTGTGCTTGACACCCAGTAATTGTTATGTAGCAACTAGTATTATGTGCACTGTGCAGTTATGCGACTGTAGGTTATACAGCGGGTTACCTTTGCCCACTCTCACCCTGTCCTTTCAAAATGTACTTATTTTGCCAGAGTATTACCACAGTAAGCTGCTTTGAGAAAGAGGCTTGCAAGTTTAATGCAATGGTCATCTATGCCGATAGTGCAGAGATTGCGTAATCTCAAGTCGCTCAGCCGTTAAAAACATGGATCAAATGGAACAGTTGCTGTTTTTCAAGGCGTATTCTGACACATTGTGTGTAGTTGGTATCGTAAAATAGTTGGACTCCAAATACTCATGACATTATCCAAATAGGTGAGTATGTAGCCAGCCGGTTGAGGGACATGCATCCAGATGTTTTGAAATGGATCTATTTACCGATTTTGATCTTCGTACCCTCAACGGGTTTAGTTTAAGCTCATTGTATAAAATAATACAGGCTTTTGACTAATGTTTTTCTTTCAACACACAGGAGCTTAGAAAATGTTCAGTCTCGCTCGTGATAGCTCACAAAGATTCTCTGATTTGATTGACTCGTCTCCCAACTAGATTGGACACAGTGATAGCCCCACATACATTTTTGACACATTGTATGTGCACCTTTTGAAACCCTGGTGATGTTTAACCTGTTTTCGTTTTTTTGTGTTCTGACTTTGCCGTTAATTGATGTACAATTGTGAGCTTAATGTTTTTTTTTTTCAATCTGGATTAGAATCGGCCTCCATGTTCCCTTTTTCCCTACACTAAAACATGCTTTTCTGCCTGTTGTTTTGTGTGACATCCTTTGCTCGGGTGTTTCCTTTTCAGAACAGAGGTCCTTTTTGGGGCCCATGTTTCCTGTCAGCAGGGAGTGTTTGAGGCATTTTGGAAGTAACCCATATTTACAGTCCCACATCAAAAAGTCACTAAGTGATCTGATAACGGAGGTAAAAACGTGTAGATGGCTGCAGTGATGAATAATGATTTAATAGGATCATGGGCACAACATCGGTTACATTTTTTTTTTCTCGTTTACACCTGTATTGCCTTTTGATGTTTTATCTTAAACCGACTGGAACTGCTCAACAGATGGTGGAGGACGTGGTAGAAGAGATGACGACAAGCAAATCAACTGCATAAATTGCTGTGCTGTGCATTTAATGTGGTAGTTTGAATTCATGACTAGCACATTAGAGGCTGCTGCCCCTTATATACATAGAGTTGAAATCACTGGCTACTTTATAATGTTTGCATATTTTGCATTACACATCTCATAGTATGTATATTCTGTATTCTATCCTACCTGTGTGTTATTCTATGCCGCTTAGATATTGCTCTTCTTAATTCCATTCCTTTACTTTAGATTGTGTGTATTGTTAAGTATTACTTTTTAGATAATACTGCACTGTTGGTGCGAGAAACACAAGCTTTTCGCTACACCCGCAATAACATCTGCTAAACACGTGTATGTGACAAATACAATTATTAGATTATTCTTTTTTTTTAGAAAATAAAATGTAAAGGCCTATCTGGCTGATATTATTACCTTTATTACAGCAAACAAACATGTCCTGTGATTGATAACAAAATATCGAAATGTATAGAATCTAAGTTTGTTTGTTCACAACATTATATACACTACCGTTTTAGAACTCCTACTCATTGTTCTTTATTTTTACTATTTTCTACATTGTAGAATACTAGTGAAGACATCAAAACTATTGTAATAACACATATGGAATCATGTAGTAACCAAAAAAGTGTTAAACAAATCAAAATATTTTAGATTTTAAATTCTTCAAACAGCCACCCTTTGCCTTGTTGACAGCTTTGTACACTCTTGGCATTCTTTCAAGAAACTTTACCTGGAATGCTTTTATAACAGTCTTGAAGGAGTTCCCACATGCTGAGCACTTGTTGACTGCTTTTCCTTCACACTCGACACATTCCAAACCATCTCAATTGGGTTGGGCGATTGTGGAGGCCAGGTCATCTGATGCAGCACTCAATCACTCATTGTCCTGTTGAAAAACAAATGGTGGTCCCGCTGCGCACAAACCAGATGGGATGGCGTATCGCTGCAGAATGCTGTGGAAGCCATGCTGGTTAAGTGTACCATGAATTCTAAATAAATCAGACAGTATCACCAGCAAAGCACACCCACACCATAACACCACCTCCTCCATGCTTTACGGTGGGAAATACACATGTGGAGATCAGACCAACTATGCGTTTCACAGACACGGCGGTTTGAACCAAAAATCGCAAATTTGGACTACAGACCAATGGACACATTTCCACCGGTCTAATGTCCATTGCTCGTGTTTCTTGGTCTGAGCAGGCCTCTTCTTCTTGTTGGTGTCCTTTAGTCGTGATTTCTTTGCAGAAATTTGACCATGAAGGCCTGATTCACACAGTCTCCAAGCAGTTGATGTGTCTGTTACTTTAACTCTGAAGCATTTATTTGGGCTGCAATTTCAGAGGCTGGTAACTCCAATGAACTTATTCTCTGTGGTAGAAGTAACTCTGGGTCTTCCATTCCCATGGCGGTCCTTATGAGAGCCAGTTTCATCATAGCGCTTGATGGTTTTTGCGACTACACTTGAAGAAACTTTCAAAGTTCTTGACATTTTCCGGATTGACTGACCACGACTTAATGTAATGATGGACTGTCATTTCTCTTTTGCTTATTTTAGCTGTTCTTGACATAATATGGACTTAGACTTATTTGGTAAAAGACCATCGTATAGCCCACCCTCAACCTTGTCACAACTCAACTGATTGGCTGAAACACATTAAGAAGGAAATAAATTCCACGTTAACTTTTAAGAAGGCACACCTGTTAATTGAAATGCATTCCAGGTGACTACCTCATGAAGCTGGTTGAGAGAATGCCAAGAGTGTGCAAAATTGTCATCAAGGCACAGGTTGGCTATTTGAAGAATCTCAAATATAAAATATATATTTTAAGACTTTTTGATTCCATATGTGTTATTTCATAGTATTGATGTCTTCACTATTATTCTACAATGTTGAAAATAGTAAAAATAAAGAAAAACCTTTGAATGAGTGTAACGGCTTTCCTCTTCTGGGGAGGAGTAGCAAGGATCGGACCAATACGCAGCATGGTAAGTGTTCATCTTGATTTTAAGAAGAAAAGTGAACACTGAAACAAAAACAATAAACGACAACGTGAAATAACTAAACCGAAATAGTACCGTGTGGACCAAACACTGACACGGAAAATAATCACCCACAACTCAAAAGTGAAACCAGGCTACCTAAGTATGATTCTCAATCAGGGACAACGATTGACAACTGCCTCTGATTGAGAACCATACCAGGCCAAACACAGTCATCCCAAATCATAGAAAAACAAATATAGACAACCCACCCAACTCACGCCCTGACCATACTAAAACAAAGACATAACAAAAGAACTAAGGTCAGAACGTCATAATGATTAAGTGTTCTAAAACTTTTGACGGGTTTTGTGTGTTATATAGTCGGAGTCTGAAGTTTACATACACCTTAGCCAAATACATTTAAACTCAGTTTTTCACAATTCCTGACATTTAATCCTAGTTAAGATTCCCTGTCTTAGGTCAGTTAAGATCCAAACTTTATTTTAATAATGTAAAATGTCAAAATAATATTAGTGATTTATTCTAGCTTTTATTTCTTTCATCAGATTCCCAGTGGGTCAGAAGTTTATATACACTCAATTAGTATCTGGTAGCATTGCCTTCAAATTGTTTAACTTGGGTCAAACATTTTGGGTAGCCTTCTACAAGCTTCCCACAATAAGTTGGGTGAATTTTGTCCCATTCTTCCTGACAGAGCTGGTGTAACTGAATCAGGTTTGTTGGACTCCTTGCTCGCACATGCTTTTTCAGTTCTGTCCACACATTTTCTATGGGACGGAGGTGAGGGCTTTGTGATAGCCACTCAAATACCTTGACTTTGTTGTCCTTAAACCATTTTGCCACAACATTGGAAGTATTCTTGGGGTCATTGTCCATTTGGAAGACTAATTTGCGACCAAGCTTTAACTTCCTGACTGATGTCTTGAGATGTTGCTTCAATATATCCACATAATTTTCCTGCCTCATCATGCCATCTATTTTGTGAAGTGCACCAGTCCCTCCTGCAGCAAAGCACCCCCACAACATGATGCTGCCACCCCTGTGCTTCACGGTTGGGATGGTGTTCTTCGGCTTGCAAGCCTCCCCCTTTTTCTTCCTAAAATAATGATGGTCATTATGGCCAAACAGTTCTATTTTTGTTTCATCAGACCAGAGAACATTTCCCTAAAAAGTATGATCTTTGTCCCCATGTGCAGTTGCAAACTGTAGTCTGGCTTTTTTATGGCGGTTTTGGAGCAGTGGCTTCTTCTTGCTGAGCGGCTTTTCTGGTTGTCGATTATAGGACTCGTTTTACTGTGAATATAGATACCTTTGTACCTGTTTCCTCCAGCATCTTCACAAAGTTTTTCTGGTATTGATTTGCACTTTTCGCACCAAAGTACGTTCATCTCTAGGAGACAGAATGTGGCTCCTTCCTGAGTGGTAATGACAGCTGGGTGGTCCCATGGTGTTTATATTTGCGTAGTATTGTTTGTACAGATGAATGTGGTACCTTCAGGCATTTGGAAATTGCTCCGAAGGATGAACCAGACTTGTGGAGGTCTACAAATTTTTTCAGGCGTCTTGGCTGATTTATTTTTATTTTCCCATGATGTCATGCAAAGAAGGACTGAGTTTGAAGGTAGGCCTTGAAATACATCCACAGGTACACCTCCAATTGACTCAAATTATGTCAATTAGACTATCAGAAGCTTCTAAAGCCATGACATTATTTTTCCAAGCTGTTTAAAGGCACCGTCAACTTAGTATATGTAAACTTCTGACCCACTGGAATTGTGATACAGTTAATTATAAGTGACATAATCTGTCAGTAAACAATTGTTGGAAAAATGACTTGTGTCATGCACAAAGTAGATGTCCTAAACTATAGTTTGTTGACAAGAAATTGGTTGAAATTTGTTGACAAGTGGTTGAAAAAAACATTTTTTTAATGACTGCAACCTAAGTGTATGTTAACTTCCGACTTCAACTGTATGTGTGTGTGTGGGATTACCGTTCAAAAGTTTGGGGTCACTTAGAAATATCCTTGTTTTTGAAAGCATATTACTTTGTCCATTAAAATAACATCAAATTGATCAGAAATTCAGTGTAGACATAATTAATGTTGTAAAATACTATTGTAGCTATTGAAACTGTATCTGATTTTTATTTTTTATTAAATATCTACATACTGTAGGCGTACAGAGGCCTATTATGAGAAATCATCACTCCTGTGTTCCAATGGAATGTTGTCTTAGCTAATCCAAGTTTATAATTTTAAAAGGCTAATTTATCATTAGAAAACCCTTTTGCAATTATGTTAGCACAGCTGAAAACTGTTGTCCTGATTAAAGAAGCAATAAAACTGTCCTTCTTTAGACTAGTTGAGTATCTGGAGCATCAGAATTTGTGGGTTTGATTACAGGCTCAAAATGGCCAGAAACAAAGCCCTTTCTTCTGAAACTCGTCAGTCTATTCTTGTTCTGAGAAATGAAGGCTATTCCATGTGAGAAATTGGCAAGAAACTGAAGATCTTGTACAACGTTGTGTACTACTCCCTTCACAGAACAGCGCAAACTGGCTCTAACCAGAATAGAAATAGGTGTGGGAGGCCAACTGAGCAAGAGGACAAGTACATTAGTGTCTAGTTTAAGAAACAGACGCCTCGCAAGTACTCAACTGGCAGCTTCATTAAATAGTACCCGCAAAACACCAGTCTCAACGTCAACAGTGAAGAGGCGATTCTGGGATGCTGGCCATCTAGGCAGAGTTGCAAAGAAAAAAACATCTTAGACTGGCCAATAAAAATAAAAGATTAAGATGGGCAAAAGAACACAGACACTGGACAGAGGAGCACTTATATGGTTACTACATGATTCCATATGTTTTTTTTAAATAGTTTTGATGTCTTCACTATTATTCTACAATGTAGAAAATAGTAAAAAAAAATATAGAAAAACAAATGAGCAGGTGTCCAAACTTTTGACTGGCATTGTATAACTTTCAAAATACAGAAGTTCAGCCGGCTGTATTTCTGCATTTTGAAAGTTATACTGTATACCTTAAACTTCATTGCTGATATGCAAATCATTTCGGTACTATATCAACAATGGACGAATGAAACAAATACAAAAATATTGTTTTTAGGTGGAGTTTTCCTTTAATCCTTTGAATGTTGTCCACAATTACTTACACTTGTTTTTCTTTTCTTTTCAGAAAAACATTTAAGGGTTTCTGAACATTAACAATATCAGTGTGGAGTTGGATATCATTTTTGAAAGATGTTTTTTTGTTGTTGATGGCGGACCCGTCTGCAGTGCAAATAGTTACACACCTCATGAAATACTAGAATAAGGTATTCTATTCATAAATTACTCCTTTATATGTAAATATATCTAACTCGGCCAGTAGGCTACTGCACGTATATATTTATTTTCATTCTGTGCTGTAAGAGATAGAAGTGTTTGTTTTATGTTAATTTTGATTCAGAGACCACCGTCTCCGAGACAAAACGATAGCCTGACCTCATTTAATTGGCTGTTTTCGGCTGTTTGTGTTCTTGGCTCCCAACGGCCTGCAATGGCATTGACAAGATCATTGGGTAAATGCTGTGCCACAGACTGCAAGTTGAATAGCAGCCATCAGACGCTCATGAATCTCTCAGGAAGTGAATTGAAAAGCAGCAGAGTTGTCAGCACAGTGCATTAACAGACTACAGCATGAGTGACAGAGCTAGCCTACTGCCTTGGCGTTTGGTCTCGTGATCATGACGCTTGTTTGTCATTGACTGGAAATATGAGGATTTCTTTTACGTCATTGATCCCCTATATCAGTGGCTCCCAAGTCCAGTCCTCGAGTAACCCCAACAACGGCACACATTTTAGTTGTAGCCCAGGACAAACTCACCTGATTCAACTCATTGAGGGCTTGATGATTAATTGACAAGTAGAGGCTTGTGGTACAACAACAATGTGTACTGTTGGACGGACTCGAAGACTGGATTTAGGAAACTCTGCCCTAATATTAGGGAACCAGACCCATTTCCATTTAAAGGCCATTAAGATTATTGTAGTACATTACTGTAGTACAATTTGTTTCATTAAGGCTAATTGTAAACAATTTTACACTGTCACATTTTGTTAAACAGTCACCAAGAACAAAATCCACCCAGAGCTTCCCAAAGACTCTATGTTAAAATGTTACCCGCATGCAAAAAGTTTTCCCCCAGAGATCTAGCTTCTCAGAGAGGGAGGTTTCATTTAGTTGGACCTCCTCAGCTCTGCCAGGTATCTCTCTGTAATTCTCACAGCTCCTCACTGTGTCCCCGCCACCATACTAATGAGCTGAGCTATAGAGAATGTGACGACTCACTCCCCGCCCGAGGACTTTTCCTGACTCATCCCCGAGGCAGGAAGTACAGCCATGTTTAATTCATGCAGCCAATGAAGAGCCAGGGGAGCGATGAGTAAGCGCATACCTCTCCTTTTGCCGCTCAGCAGGTGCTTAATTGCCCTGCTTACCCACCGAGAAATGAATTGTAATGTGCAGGAGTTAACCAACACCACTTATGGAACGACAGAAAGAAGAGCATACACTGTAGGAGCAAACATTTCTTCTGTCTATGTTATCTGTGACAACTTGCCAGTGATGCAACAATGCCAATAGGGCGAGTTACAGATAGCTGGCCTTCTATAGCCTAGTGTTTCCATTTCCCTTAAAATTGTCTTTTTGTCTTTTTTGGGTCAATGAATCGAGTTGAGGACTGAAGGTTGTGATACTTGTTTTACGGATGCCATGTTTTTCTAAAATATTGAACCAATAACACTAAAATGAACCCTTAGTCACTTGGTTGCACGAATGTCTGTATCAGCTCTCATATGTTACTGTGGGCGGTACGAGTTTCTTGTCGTCTTTCACTTTTACGATCTCGATTGATATCACTTGAGCTTTGTTATTGCTGTTGACCTCTAATGGCCATGATGGTAGTCTTCCCTGCCTAGTGACTGAGTGACGAGTCAGATTGCCACCTCCTTGTCTCTGCAGCTGTGCTCTGCTGTTTGCCAGAAGCCCTATAAAGCATTATTGGAGCAGTGTCCCCACCTGCCAGACCATCAAAAGCCCATCCAAGCAGGAGAGCTACCAGCTGGGAAATAATGGAGATCTCAGTCATGCCAACCCCATAGGGCCAGAGCCAGTGGCATCCGACAGGGTGTACCTACAACACTAGTCTGTTATTGGAACACATGCCTTCCCCAGCCCTCTTCCATCAGTGTGGGACATAGCTGACTGTTGCCTATGTTGAGATATTGTATTTGTGTGAATGACTGACCGCATCTCTTCCTCTTCTCCCCCAGATCCCATCTAATGCCTAGGCTGAAGGAATCACGGTCTCATGAGTCGTTGTTCAGCCCCAGCAGTGCAGTAGAAGCTTTGGATCTCAGCATGGAGGACGAGGTGTTGATCAAACCGGTGCACAGCAGCATCCTGGGCCAGGACTACTGCTTCGAGGTGAGCCCCTCCCACCAGTGCCACCACTGCCTCTCATGACTGCCACAGCTCAAGGCTCGCTAACTGCGGACTCTTTTTAATAGCGTCTTTTAGGATCCTGAAGCACTGTATATAATGCATGGTGTCTCATCTCTTTATTTTCGTCGTCATTACCTTAGTCTGAAAACCTGCGTAATAAAAGGTGGGCGGGTCCCTCAATGTCTGTCAAGCAGCCAGTGCCTTTGGGTTGTGTGAGTGTGTGGCTGGGCATCTGCTAGGGAGCGTCCCCACTGCCTGGAGGGTCTCCCTTCCCCTCTTCCTGCCTGGTAGTGGCATGTGTGTCTGTCTGGCCCATCTGTTGGCATCTCCATGCTCCTGCTCTCTGGATTTGCTCAGAGAGGTGAGCTCCGAGAGGGCCCAATTCACAAGGATTTACTGCCTATTATGCTAAAGCACGCTGCCAGCTGGACAGACCATGGCTCTGTGACCGAGTGGACAAGCGTTTCTCTCGTGGACAAGTGCAAGAGGATTTCAATGGCTGTCCAGGCTCAGTGTTCAGTATGCATTGTATCAGTGTGCACTGTGCACAGACCCTGCAGCCCAGCTGACGTGTGTGTGTGTGTGTGTGTGTGTGTGTGTGTGTGTGTGTGTGTGTGTGTGTGTGTGTGTGTGTGTGTGTGTGTGTGTGTGTGTGTGTGTGTGTGTGTGTGTGTGTGTGATACCCAACCCTGCTTTCATATGGGTCTTTTTCATAAAGGGAAGGGCTTAATTGTCTGCGATACTTCACAGGTAACCACTTCCACTGGAACAAAATGCTTTTCGTGTCGGTCATCCGCCGAGAGGGACAAATGGATGGAGAACTTAAGGAGAGCTGTAAATCCAAACAAGGTAAACCCTATACAAGTAGTGGGCCCTCTATTGAAGGAAAGAGCAAAACAGTAGAACCCATGAGCACAGAACACCCATGAAAATGTTGTTGTTTGAAGTTGCACATGTTTGATGTTTTTCACAGGACAACAGTCGGCGTGTGGAGAACCTGCTGAAATTGTGGATTATTGAGGCCAAGGACCTTCCAGCCAAGAAAAGGTACTTCTGTGAGTTGTGTCTGGACGACACGCTTTACGCACGGACTACCTGCAAACTCAAGACAGACAATGTGTTCTGGGGAGAGCACTTTGAGTTCAACAACTTACCCGCCATCAAAAGTGTCACCGTCCACCTGTACAAGGAGACTGATAAAAAGAAAAAGAAGGACAAGAACAGCTATGTGGGCCTTGTCATCATTCCCACCGGCGCCGTCACGGGACGCCAGTTCGTGGAGAAGTGGTACTCTGTGAGCACGCCCAACCCGAGCAAAGGGAAAACTCCCGGACCTATGATTCGGCTCAAGTCGCGGTACCAGAGCATGAGCATCCTGCCTATGGAGTCCTATAAGGAGTTTGCGGAGTACATTACCAATAACTACATGCTGATGTGCTCCATCATGGAGCCTGGCCTCAGTGTGAAGAACAAGGAGGAGATGGCCAGTGCCCTGGTGCACATCCTACAGAGCACCGGCAAGGCGAAGGTAAGGCACCCTACTCTCCAGAGGCTGTGTTCTACGCACTTTCAAATGATAGTCCAAAATAGTCACGTTGCCAAATGTCGACAATAAACACGACCTCGATCAAATTGATATTCGCCCAAAAAATCGTATTGTACTCATCACAGCTGTGAAACCTTTGATTACTCACAATCAGTTATACCGTTGTCTCAAATAAGCAACGATCAACATAATCTCAGCTGCATATTGCACACAGTAGCTGTATTAAGGTAAAGGGGTTTAAAGGTCCAGTGAGCCTCGTTTTTCACCAGGGGCTTTGTAACTTAGCCTAATCTTTGGGAGTCCTCCTTCCCCATGCTTACCGTAAACAGTCTCCTGGAGGAATGTGAATGCTTCCTGTTTGGGTTGGGAGCAGGGTCGTGTTCAAGAGGAGTTCAAACGGAAGAAAACAAACAGAAACATGAACGGACTACCTGGCTCATTTTAGTTTTCCATTGCAAAACGCTTTAGAACGTTTTCCATTGTGTTATAATGGATGTGACTCAGCCTTCACATGCTGTGGAAAAATAACTGAAACCACCCCTGCTTAGAGTGTGTGATTGAGGGACTGAGGACAAGTACTTTCTAATGAGGACTAGCTGAGAGAGGACTTGCGTACACTGACTGACATGGCTGAAAAAGCAAACCTGTTGCTAATACCCCACAATGTTGCATTTAAAACAATCGCATAGACCATTTCAACTCAGTCCCTTTTTATGCACACTTGCCATACATTAGGCTATGTGGTAAAATGCCCTTCTCTTATTCAGAGAATTAATACATCCCATTGAGGGATTGTTGTTTTGATGTTTTTAAAACAGTAACATTGATCCACTGTATGGAATTGAGAAATCTGGCCGAACTCCACACAACAAAATCTCCCTTACTATGGAGAGAGAGAAAGCGAGAGGTCATCATGTTCAAATTCAGTGTTTATCCACATTCCATCTTCATTGCACACTGTGCAGACCATACATTCTCACCACGCCTGGAGAAGTGTTTCACTTCTCAGCAGTGGTGTAAAGTACTTAATAAGTACAAATACTTTAAAGTAAGTAGTTTTTTGGGGTATCTGTACTTTATATTTTTGTCAACTTTTATTTCACTGCATTCCGAAAGAAAATAATGTACTTTTTTACATCATACATTTTCCCTGGCACCCAAAAGTACTAGTTATATTTGGAATGCTTAACAGGACAGGAAAATGGTGCAATTCACATATTTATCAAGAGATTATCCCTGCTCATCCCTACTGCCATCTGATTTGGCAGACTCACTAAACACAAAAGCTTCATTTGTAAATCATGTCTGAGTGTTGGAGTGTGCCCCTGACTATCCAAAATAAAATAAAAACTGGTTTCTTCTGGTTTGCCTAATATAAGATATTTGAAATTATTTATACTTGTACTTTTACTTTTGATACGTAAGTATATTTAAAATCAAATACTTTTAGACTTTTACTCAAGTAGTGTTTTACTGGGTGACTTTCACTTTTACCTGAGTCATTTTCTGTTACGGTATCTTCACTTCTACTCAAGTATGACAATTGTGTATTTTTTCCACCACTGCAGGAGCCACATGAACGTGATCTAGCAGCAATCAATGCTGTATCTCATATGAATGTGGTTGTGTTACACGGCCACTGTGCTGTCTTCTCGCTCACCATTCCCAGGGAGGAAAGCGGTGTCAGCCCCCTGTGATAATTAGCTTTGTCGTCCTCATTAATTCCTGCTTTGCTCCACCCACTCTCCAGCTCCTGCGGTAGAACCACGCAGTGAGGCAGAACGCTAATAACGCTAGAGTGTGTGTGTGTGTTCTGGTGCACAAGGTCATCAGTCGTCATTGAGGATAGCCGTTTCAGCACAGAAAAGTCTTTTAAGACTTTGACCCTCAAACATTGCTCCTGCTTATGTAACAGCACTGTAAGAATGTCCATGCCCTACGGCAGCTTGTATTAGTAGAAACAGCACCAGGGCGATGGAGCTTCGTTTTAAACAACCTTTCTCTAATGTTAGCCTACTTTCTGCTCTGAGAAACAATTGGGACTTTGCCTCGTTTTGCATTTATCCACTGCCCCGTAGTGGCTCACACCCCCTCCCTCTCATTTCAGTTTACTGTTTAGCTTGCCCTAATCCAATAGATGGATAGATAGAGGTCCATGAATCTACACTTTCAAAGAGGTTTCTCCTAATCTAGAGGCGTTCTCTCACCAAATGGATCTCTTTAATTTGATTGAAATGACTGTGGCTGTCGACTTCACATGTTTTTTTTTAAAGGGTTGATCCACCTCAAAAAGCACAAGAAAGAGGATTGACACCCACCTTTTCAGATTGGGTCTGAAATCGTTTCTGTTAGAAACAGATAAGATTAGCATTCCTGCAACTTTATTTTGTTAGGTTCCCCAGCAAGAAAACCAAACATTGTTGCTCAAATTGTCGCTAAACAGATGGGGTTTTAGGAGGAGTTATTTACAGACCCTCGTGGATGTCCACTGAAAGTTGACTAGCAACAGCAACTGGAACATAAAATATACCCTCCATGAGTGCCCACTAAATCTGGTCAAGAACAGGCAAACAAAATTTAAACCCACACCAAACTTAAAGACAGGAAGCAAACCATAAAGGGGAGCAATATGAAAACAGGGAAGATCAGATAAAGGAGTGTTTATTTTATTTTTTAACTCAAATAGGGAGAGCCAACTAAATGTGTTAACCCTCCACATCTCTCAAGACAACTGGAGCCACTGGGCCAGCCATTCTTAAATATCACCTGGGCCTGCACAGGTGAAACACCTTCCCACTAACGAGATGACAATCCAGCACATGTGTAACACATACTGACTAACGAGTTGATACCAATCGGTGCGTCCCACATGCTAATGTGGTAACGTCCAACATCAGAATATGCATAGAAAAAGCAAAGCCTGTAACATCATCCACCTTACTTCAATTGCTTATTTCTCTGAACAGGGGGAAAAAAACACAACCAAATTCACTGGGAATTCATTGCATAGTATGAAGAAGCAACAATCCAAGCTGCAACTCCATACTACTTGTTAGACATAGTGAACTGATACTGTATACTGGTTGATTTGGTGTCGTGGGTGGCTTTTTACATTTTTGGGGGATTCCTCATCTCTCACTCGTTGGTAGAAAGAAGTTGGGTACTATATTGAATATTATATGAATCCTATGAGTTAAAATGGACAATTTGGGTGCAATCAATTAGCTTCACTTCTCAGAGATCTGAAATATGTCTCAATATTGCTCAATGTGATCTATTTACAAACCCACCTCGTAAAGTGTGTTAGTGTGCAAACTGTGTTCGTTTGTGCAGTCGGTGCATGTTAAGACTTCCCTAGCCGTTTCTCCAGTTCTGTCTGTGGGTACTGTAGAAGTAGGGACCGCAAAACCCTTTTCACATGTCGGCATGCCTCATCACAGTAGTGTGAGACGGGTATAGCATAGTGTGTGTGTGGCTGATATGCTGTGACTGTCTGTTTGTCAGCCGAGCCAGCGCCGAGTTGGGCTTGCTGCTCATCCACATCAACCACGGATGAGCGTCATCATCAGTGATGAGGGCTAAGAGGGGTGCTGTATTAAGCCCTTAAATCCTCATTCAACACACAAGCAGGTAGTGCTCTGACTCCTGTCCTGCCATGCAGCCTGCCCTGCACAGGATATACAGCACATCATACAGTCATAATCCTCTGCATCCTCCAGAGAGCGTAATGGTTGAATGATCTGGCACGGGGTTCACGGCTTGTGTGAGCCAGGGGGACAGCAGATATGTTGACAAGTAGCATTAGGGTATCTAGCCTACATTTGGCTGACACAGTAGCTACATACATACTGTGCATATGCAGTAGCTGAAATGTCTACCTCTCTCTGGCGCAGACTTTAAGATGACGACAGCACGTTCCCTTTGACACCTCATTAGCATGCATAGCCTAGCGCTAGACTACCCCCACAGGCCTCCCATAGAAGTGACTGCAGTCAGACGGAGCTGGAGCAGATAACAGGAGCTCATGGAGAGCGAGTGTGACCGGCTAAGAAAGACGCAGCCTGAGAGTGACTGTAGGGGGGGGGTGAACCACTTGATCCATTAGACCAGAATCGATAAGAGAGTAAGAGTGAGTCATCACTTTTGTCTGAGCTGCCTGCGACTGACTCTCTCTCCAAACCCACTGCTTTCAGTATATATCAGGCTCAACATCAGGCCTGGGCTGTGCAGCAATAGTAGTACACTGTTATTTATTTATGTAGAAGACTGTGCACATGCTGCATTTCAGATCACGTTGATAGCGTGTATTGCCAGCAAATGAGCCAATCTACAGTAAGTCTCTTCACAGGACTTGTCTACAGAGATCGCTACCACATTTGTTACTTTTCTTATTTAATATATATATATTTTTTGCTTCAGTTTATTTTAGGCAATACTTAATTGCATTGTTGGTTAAGTAAGCATTTCACTGTAAGGTCTACCTACACCTGTTGTATTCGGCGCATATAAGAAATACAATTTGATTTGATCATAACACACCTTGGTAAAGCAGTGGTGCTGGTTGCCTAGTGCCAAGATCCGGCGCTGATCAGCCTTTCACTGCTCACCGTGTTGTCAATGTTGTGTCGGGCAAGTTCTTGGAGGTGAACATGGGACGAGGTGACACCGGTGCCCTGTTCCGATGCTTTTCCAAATGCATACTGTCTTCCTCCCTTCCTTGGGAGAAATTGTTATGATGACATGACGGGGTTTGTGAAAGCTATGTGGTGGATCCATTGCTGTCATCTATTCAATCGGGTGAGATCACAGGAAGGAAGGATTTTCAAAGTGTTGGAACACTGCCTCACTGTTCCATTTTTCTTTCAGGACTTCCTGACGGACCTGATGATGTCAGAAGTGGATCGCTGTGGGGAGAACGAACACCTGATCTTCAGGGAGAACACGCTGGCCACCAAAGCCATCGAGGAGTACCTCAAACTGGTGGGGCAGAAGTACCTGCAGGACGCACTAGGTAAGTAACACCCACACACCCTAAACGAGCGAGTGCTGCCATTACAGTAGAGCGAGAAATGCTTTTAGTCGAGAGCGAAGGAGCCATGAACGCGTGGAAATAGGCCTATGGGTTGTGCATTAAGTATCATACGTCCAGGCTAGTATCTCTCCAGACACGGTAGATCTTCAATTCTATTCAGATCAATAATTCATAGTTTCTCTGTAAAGTGACTTTGTATGAAGGCGTGTTGAATGATTCAGAAAGGAGGCCTGTCCTTGAAGGTTGACTGGCCCGATTTGAAAGTATGAATGTATGAAAAAGGTATAGAAGAAGCCTGTCGGAGAACTCTGGGCTCTTTCTTTAGTCGTCTATCAACACAACTTAAGACGTTGGTGAAAGACGATCACTTCTGCAGAGAAAATGATTACTCAATCTATTTGCGTGGGCGGCGAGAAGTAAGAAACCTGTGATTTTAAATCTCTGATCTGATGTCTCTGGCCATGTACAAATATTTATTTTTTTGCACGTTTTGCCATGGGCGACAGGATATTTAACTCACCACTTTATAATGATCCAGTGGTCCAAAACAAATAGCAGCAGCAGTTTTCTTAGTACAATAAGTGGGATTTCTATCAGTGTGCATGACATTTGTGTGTTCCAACTAGCAGAACTGTACTCTATATGGAGGGATTTTAGTGCCAAAAGAAATTGAATCTGAATTAAATGTATTTTTCCATTAAAAACCACTCCGTAACTGTAAGCCTATATGTACTGTAGATTGTAGTCCTAAACATAGTGCTGACCCCAGGACTGTGTGCTGTGCGCCCTCCCTCCCTCTTCTAGGCGAGTTCATCAAAGCCCTGTACGAATCAGACGAGAACTGTGAGGTGGACCCGGGAAGTGTTCCTCGGGAGACCTCCCTGAGCACCAGAGCAACCTGAAGATGTGCTGTGAGCTGGCCTTCTGCAAGATCATCGACTCCTACCGGTAAATACAACCCCCCCCCCCCGCCATTGCAATGCAATTAGCTAGCATTAGCCCTCATACTCTACTATCAAGTGTCCATCTTTCAGGGCTTTCACAATTATCGAATCAATAATGAAAGCGTGAATTGTGCAAAAGGTCAAGTCAAAAACAACATGGTGGTACTGCATTCATGGAAGGAAGGTATTTTATTTAGAGGTAATATTTCCTTCTCTACCAGTGTTTTTCCACGGGAGCTGAAAGAGGTGTTTGCCTCGTGGAGGCAGGAGTGCAGCAGTCGGGGCCGGCCGGACATCAGCGAGCGTCTTATCAGCGCCTCCCTGTTCCTGCGCTTCCTGTGTCCGGCCGTCATGTCCCCGTCGCTTTTCAACCTGATGCAGGAGTACCCAGACGACCGCACCGCGCGAACCCTCACCCTCATCGCCAAGGTCACACAGAACCTCGCCAACTTCACCAAGTAAGTGTGGGTGTGTGTGTGTTTGCGATTGCGTGTGAACGAGAGTGTGTGCGTGCGTACGTGTGCGCAACCATGAAAATATACTTGTATATGTGTTTATCGGATGAAAATAGCATAATTTCCCCCCTGTTTTGGTGTTTAATTCTTTGTCCGTCCAGGTTTGGTAACAAGGAGGAGTACATGTCCTTTATGAACCACTTCCTGGAGCACGAGTGGACCAACATGCAGCGCTTCCTGCTGGAGATCTCCAACCCAGAGACCATCTCCAACACGGCAGGGTTCGAGGGTTACATCGACCTGGGCCGCGAGCTCTCCACCCTGCACTCCCTGCTGGCCGAGGCAGTCTCTCAGCTGGACCAGGTACCAGGATTACACCGCACTACTTTTGATTTAATCTCTAATGGCAACCTCACGATACTCGCTACTTTCCGCAAGCAGAGGTACCTGAAATCATTCCTTTTCAATGGGCTTCACATAAAGATGCACATTTTGCTAGGATAGCATTCTATTGTCACCATGTAGAATTTATATGGGAAAAGACATGTTACTAAATAATGAATTCATAGGAAGTTCATGGGAGAAATTGTAAAGAACTATACTTGACATTATTATTTTGTGTCCCTGCAGAGCACAGCCTCTAAGCTGGGTCCACTGGCACGTATCCTGCGAGACGTGAACTCAGCACTGACCAACCCGTCTGGGGTCCAGGTGTCTACCCCCACAGAGCGTATGGGCTCCCCCCTTCCCCTCCCCCTGGCAGGCTGCAGCCTCTCCACTGGCCTGCCTGTCCACAAGATGGTCATGGACAGCGAGCTTTCTGGGTATTTGTGCTTTGTATGACACGCAACCTGCTGAGATCTGAGGATTACAGCATTTCAATGTTGATTTTACATTTCTGCAAAAAAAATTAACAGTTCTTTGAGAACCACAAGGACATTATCTTTACAGTGACTCCGGGTCAAAACTAAAACTAATTTTTCAATGTTGTCTTGGTGCAGGTTGGTTGATTTTACGAGGCTACCTTCGCCAACCCCAGAGAACAAGGACCTATTCTTTGTGACGAGGAACTCTGGCATCCAGCAGTCTCCAGCCAGAAGCTCCAGCTACTCAGAGGCCAACGAGGCTGAGGTGCAGCTCCCCAACGGCAGCAAGAGTCTATCAATGGTGGACCTGCAAGATAGCCGCAGCCCGGAGAGTACCCCTGTCCCCCGACCTGCCTCCCCCAGCGACATGCTCCTCAATGAATGCCAGTCCCCCGCCGCCCCTGGGCCGGGGGGCTGGGCTGCCCGCACCCCTCAGGGCATTATCCCCGGACCCACCCTCAGGAGAATGGTTCAGACCCCCACCAACCCTAGCACAGAGAGCAGCACCCTAGGTCCAGGGAGGCCCTCCCAGCTCCTGGCCCCGCTTTCATTCCAGAACCCCGTTTACCAGATGGCCACGGGCATGACCATGTCCCCGCGGGGTCCCCTGGCCGATTCAGGCTCCGAGGGCCACAGCTCTCACAGCTCTCAGGGCAACAACACAGAGGATGCCCCCAAGCACCAGGGCGTATTCCTCACCCAGGGGGTTGCAGTCGGGAGCGGGGGAGGCAGCAGCAGTGAGGAGTTTGCGCGGCGCTCAGGGGAGTTCACAACCCGCCGCCAGCTGTCCCTCATGGAACCCCCGAGGCAGAACAGCTCAGGTCCCCAGCGCAGGATAGACCAGCCCCCTCCGCCCGTCACCAGGGGCAGGACGCCACCACACATGCTCCAGACAGCCTACCCTGGGCCGCGGCCCTCCAGCGGCAGCATGATGTCATCATCTCCCGACTGGGGGCCCAGTGGCGGCACCCGGTTGAGACAGCAGTCGTCCTCATCCAAAGGGGACAGTCCTGAGACCAAGCAGCACACCCTGCATAAAGTGAGTAGAGCATGTCACGTCTATGTGTGTGTGTGAGGAGGGGAGGGTGTGTGGTCTCACTATTATCCTGGACAGCCACTGTCTGCTTACTTTTTGTTAGAGATAAGCTCTTGGTTGACTAACTACTTAATATCTATCGAGCCAGAGTTTGGATTGCATGTACTGAAGTTTGGCTAGCGACGCTAATGGGCTTGGCTGTGCGTATTATTCTGGACTACATCCATTGGTTATGGAGAGTTATTCCTCGTCAGAATCGTATTTCCTACCTGCAGCACGACTATAAATCCCAACTCTGGCTAGAGAGATATTAAGATTCTGATGAGGAATAACCAATGGCAGAACTACAGAAAAATACACACAGCCAAACTTCATCTGTGGCCTAGAGGGATGAGCCAGGCAGGATAATGACCTCAGCGGACGTATCCAGCTCACAGTCACAGTGGTGGGTGGAGAGGGTATGTATGGAGAGCCCAACTGGCCTCAATAAACTATCATAACACTCGGCCTTGCTGAGCCAATAGCAAATCACCCAGGGCAGTGAGCCACAGGCATTACCCTACAGGCCTCAGCGCTGGAGCCTGCTAACAGACTAGACAAGCAGAATTAATTGTGTGACTGTGGACACCGGAGTGGTTATTAAATGCCTGTTCCGCTCAACTAAATCATTTTTGTACGTGGCCTGAATAACTCCTCGTTATAAAATGATCAAGCATTTGCCATCTAAACTCAACTGCACCCCCCCCCCACCCCGTTGGTAATATTTACAATTTAAACAAAACAAGTGTCCTACTCTATTTTGGGCTCGATCTCTGTGGGTGTGTGTGGCAGTCTCCAGGTCTCAATCTGAGTAGAAGGGGTTATACGAGAATGGGGGCAGGTGAAAAGACTGGTTTAACATATAGACTAAAGAAACCATTTTGCTTTTAAACAAATCAATGATTCAAATCTTCTTTGTCAAGTTTTTAGAGACGTGAGACCAAGCTCTCATGATTCTGTAATAACCTTGACAAAGACAATGCCAGATGGACAATGCAAAATAATCACCCTCTGTGCCTTCCCACTTGCCTCAGTTGTTCCTCTAAATCCTCCTAGCTGAAGACACTGGCTCTCCTCTACTCCTCTGTAGACACTGGCTTCTCATTCTAGCGTGTGATCGTCATCGTGCAGCAGTCATTTACCCTGCTGCGCTTCTTCTCCATGACTTACCAGAAGGCTTTGTGTGTGCGTGATGTGTATGCGTGTTCGTTCCCACCAGGCCCCCTCCCCTGTGAACCCCAATGCTCTGGACCGCACTGCTGCCTGGCTGTTGAATATGAATGTGCAGTATTTAGACCACGAGGGAGTTGACCCAGATACCAAGCACAGGGAAGACCTTCGAAGCAAAGAGGAGCTCACTCAAACCGAAAAGGTAACAAACGTCTAGCCTCTTCTTCTAAAAAAAAAACCTAAAAAAACTGGCACCTGCTACAGCACCCACATCACCATATTGTTCAGCACAGCCACTTACAGGCATCATCGTTATTACCTCAGAGGAGGAGCAGGAAGTCATAAGAGATGAACGGGAGCAATTACTACGTGATTCGAGGGTTGTTGTTGATTGCCAACACGGAAGTGAATGTGTTGAGGAACCAAAAGCAAAGGCATAACAAAGGCATTGTGTCTCTCCCTACTAGCAGGCCTGTCCATGATTTTGAATTCACGTGATTATTGAAGTGTAAATGCTGCTTAAGTAGTATGGAAAATGATTCTGTGCTCGCGGAGAGATGCCCCCTGATATATACTGGTCGTGTATTTATAGTTTTGCATACGCGTTCAATTAGCTTCTATTCTGATGTTGTTCAGGCTGAAAGGCTCGTACTGCAGCTCAAGAGAGGCCATATCTCAAAAGACACCGTGGTGACAAGGCAAGAGTGTGCCCTCCCTCTGCCAATTCTCCTAGCTTCTCCAATGAATTATACACCAGCAACATATTGCACTCGCGCACACTTATAAGCCAAAGACACTTGACACATTTTCATCACACACATACACAAATGAATAGTTTTCAACTCCTAGATGGTTTTCAACTTTTCTTTTCAAGAGGTGTTTTAGTGATTATTTCAAAGATGTTAGGTCTGCCAAAGGGAGAACCAATCACTGTCCTTTTAAAGCGATAGGGGTGATTCTTACGAATCAAACCGCTGTTTGTTATATTGGTCAATTACTACCAATCAATCCCCTTTTATAAACTCGTTAGTTGAAGGGCACTTTTAATAGGTTCGTATTAGAAAAAGACAGGAATGTAATACTAAATTGCTAAAGTAGAATATTTTAAAAATGGGGCTTCATTCTGGTTTTAGACCAAGTTCAGTGTACTGTAGGGTTTTTATATAGCCAAGTACCTTAAGCAAGGGCAGTGTCTGGAATGTCATTCAAAGTTGAAGTAAAATCCCTACATTTTAAATCCCATTTGACTTAAGAGGTTGATCGTGCAGCTTGTTTACTGCTGTGGGATGTGTTATTTTACATTTGTTTTGGATTCACTTGCTTGCAAAACGTCCCTGACCCAGCAGAAATGTACCCAAAAGCTTTGCAGGATCCTGCATTTGAACCCAGTCTGCTTTTCACAGCATGACTAGGAGCTGTGTTTGTATTTATTATGCATCCCCATTAGCTGCTGCCAAGGCAGCAAAATTAAGGCAGTTATACATTTTAAATACATTCATAATAAATTTCACAACATATTAACTGTGTGCCCTCTACTACCACATATCTATAACACAAAATCGAATGTGTACATGTGTGTATGTTATTGTGTGTTTGTATGCATGTGTCTATGTTTGTGTTGCTTCACAGTCCCCGCTGTTCCATAAGGTGTGTTTTTGTCTTTTTTTTTAAATCTAATTTTACTGCTGGCATGAGTTACTTGATGTGGAATAGAGTTTCATGTAGTCTGTTCTGGACTTTGGGACTGTGAAAAGACCTCTGGTGGCATGTCCTGTAGAGTATGCATGGGTGTCAGAGCTGTGTGCTAGTAGTTTAAACGGACAGCTCGGTGCATTCAGCATGTCAACACTTCTTACAAAAACAAGTAGTGATGAAGTCCATTCCTTCTACACTTGGTGCCATGAGAGATTGAGATTGGTCAACCGTGCTGCCCTGTTCTGAGCCAATTGCAATTTTCCTAAGTCCATTTCTTGTGGCACCTGATCACACGACTGAACAGTAGTCCAGGTGTGACAAAACTAGGGCCTGTAGGACCTGCCCTGTTGATAGTGTTGTTAAGAATGCAGAGCAGAGCTTTATTACACACAGACCTCTGCCCATCCTAGCTACTGTTATATCAATATGTTTTGTCCATGACAGTTTACAATCTAGGGTTATTCCAAACCATTTAGTCTCCTCAACTATTACAAGATTTAGTTGAAGTTTAGGGTTTAGTGAATGATTTGTCCCAAATACAATGCTTTTAGTGTGACTTGATTGTCATCCACAGACTTTCATTAGCATACCCATACGCTTGTTAGTCCACAGACAAGGGTGGATGGTAATACCACTCTTCTGTCAGCAGTTGAGTACAGTGGCCCTCTGTAGCTCAGTAGGAAGGGAATGGCACTTGCAACGCGAGGATAATGGGTTCAATTCCCAGGACCTCCCAGGACCAGCCATACATTAAAACAAATGTATTCACGCATGACTTTAAGTCGCTTTTGATAAAAGCATCTGCTAAATGGCATCTTATTATATTCTGGCATATATTTAAGCAATAAGGTCCGAGGAGGTGTGGTATATGGCCAATATACCACAGCTAAAGGCTGTTCTTAGGCATAACGCAACACGGAGTGCCTGGACACAGCCCTTAGCCGTGTGGTATATTGGCCATATATCACAAACCCCCGAGGTGCCTTATTGCTGTTACAAAGTGGTTACCAATGAAATTAAAGCAGTAAAAAATAAATGAGGTGCTATATCCGTGGTGTACGCCACGGCCGACTCTGTCCTGTGTCCAGTACCAGCAGGAGATCGCCATCCTGCAGGACAAGCTGCGTCTGTCAGCCAAGAAGCTGGAGGAGTATGAGTGTCACCTGAAGGGCCAGGACGAGCAGACCCAGACGATGCTGCTGGAGTACCAGGCCCGCCTGGAGGACACAGAGGAGCGCCTGCGCCGGCAGCAGGACGACAAGGAGCTCCAGATGAAGAGCATCATCACCAGGTGGGGAGTCCTCTACCTACCACTGGAGGCTGGTGTCACTTCAAATCGGGGGACAGGTTTATTGGCTTGTTGTATTGGCTGTAATTAGGGTGACGGTAATAGACTTTTGAATGATATTGTATTGGTTGCTTCCACATATTTTTCTGATTTTGATTGGGGTGTATCTTAATGCTTATGCTCCTAGCGCCAACAGTGCAGTAGTACCTAACAGTACAAAACAATATACGCAAATCCCCCTAAAAAAAAAAAATCAAGAAGAGAATTAAGAAATATAGAAATATTACAACATGCAATGTCAGTGTCCGGAATATAAATATATATGTATATGATGGTGTGGATAGAAAAGGTGTGTACAGCAGTAGTTATATAGGATGAGCCTTGACTAGAATACAGTATATACATATGAAGTGGGTAAAACAGTACAGTCTGCAAACATTATTCAAGTGACCAGTGTTCAATGACTATGTACGTAGGACAGTAGTCTCTAAGGTGCCGGGTTGAGTACCAGGCGGTAGCCGGCTAGTAACAGTGACTAAAGTTCTGGGTACTGGCCGGCTAGTGGTGACTATTAAACAGTCTGATGGCGGTAATTGACCAGACTTTTTTTAAACAAATCATTTTTGGGACGTTATTTATCCATAACCATCGGTTTCACGGTTATACATTAATTGTGCCAGCTCGAGCTGTAATGGAATAAATGGAACGTTTCCAGCCACCGCAATGAGCCTCCCTCCCTTCACCAGCCTCCACTGTCCTCTGCCTACACTTACACACTATGAACTATGTAATTTAGTCCTGGTTTTGTGTACATTTTGTACCAGCTATATTTAATGTCTTATTTGTTGTTTTGTCAGTGCTATGCGTCAAAGTTAAATGTAATATTTTTAACATCACTATAATAAAAGACCAATCAGTCAACAACTCCAGCTTTCACCAACCACCAGTACAAACATACATTTGTTACTGTTTCAGGCTGATGTCTGTTGAGGAGGAACTGAAGAAAGATCATTCGGATATGCAATCGATAGTGGACTCAAAACAGAAGATCATTGAAGCCCAGGTCAGCAATTACAGTTCCGCAACTGTGAATATACTGTGTTAACTGAAATACTGTATACACAGCTTTACTCTGTCAGCCTAAGGTCTTGAAGAGGACGGCGCCCTCTGGTGTTAAGAAAATGTCAACGACCTCAGATTGAAAATGAAAGTCTAGCTCCCTGCAAACGAACCAGTCACTGGAATTACTGTGACAAGTACACTCTGGACTGTATGTGGACAATATGTCTCTGTTCTTGAGAAACATTACCTTTCAGTTCACAATACTGGCTACTTGTTTCGATTAGGCCCTGTTGGTCTCCTGAGGAGATCCAGTTTATCAGCAATATGCTGAAGGATTCATTGGATTGTGTGAGGATGTGTAACAATACTAACCCTCCACTTCGTCCCTCGGTCCTTCTTCCTCCCTCCCCCTTCCTCCTCACTCTGCAGGAGAAACGCATCGCATCTCTGGACTCGGCCAACACCCGCCTGATGAGCGCTCTGACCCAGCTGAAGGAGCGCTACAGCATGCAGACGCGCAACGGCATCTCCCCCACCAACCCCAGCAAACTCCAGATCACTGAGAACGGAGAGTTCAGGAACAGCAGCAACTGCTAGGGACGGGGGAGAGGGCCTCGCCCAACTCAATAACACTTGGGACTAGGGGAGAGACGAGAATATGGCCACACCCAGTCACTCTCTGGAGAAACATGTTCATACTGAACAAATCCATTATTTTCAATGGCTGAGGTCATGATGACATGAGGAGTAGACTGACTGAAGCTGTTGCTGAACAACATAAAGGAATTAATCAGATTGACTTTAGAGAAAGTTATAACAACACCTGGCTGCATGACATCCCAAACTCTCTATCCCCGTACATGAAACAACATTGTAACAAATAAGATGGGAATAGGTTGCACTGTTATCTTGGGAAAGAGCCCGTTTTGAAGTGATTTGAACCATTTATAAGCGTCCGAATGTTTCCAAATTTCTCACGTATGCGTTTGCGTATGAGTTTCAGTCACCGCGTTGAAATAGCACGGGTTGCTAAAAGAGGACGCTCCTTTATGGATCCTACACATTTTTAGTGCTTGTACCCAACATGTCCCTCTGATCTACAGTATACAGTACTAACTTACTCATCCCGTTTCTTCTGGCAACAGTACAACACAAGTGTATACAGTGGGGCAAAAAAAGTATTTAGTCAGCCACCAATTGTGCAAGTTCTCCCACTTAAAAAAATGGGAGAGGCCTGTAATTTTCATCATAGGTACACTTCAACTAAGACATAATGAGAAAAAAAATCCAGAAAATCACATTGTAGGATTTGTAATGAATTTATTTGCCAATTATGGTGGAAAATAAGTATTTGGTCACCTACAAACAAGCAAGATTTCTGGCTCTCACAGACCTGTAACTTCTTCTTTAAGAGGCTCCTCTGTCCTCCACTCGTTACCTGTATTAATGGCACCTGTTTGAACTTGTTATCAGTATAAAAGACACCTGTCCACAACCTCAAACAGTCACACTCCAAACTCCACTATGGCCAAGACCACAGAGCTGTCAAAGGACACCAGAAACAAAATTGTAGACCTGCACCAGGCTGGGAAGACTGAATCTGCAATAGGTAAGCAGCTTGGTTTGAGGAAATCAACTGTGGGAGCAATTATTAGGAAATGGAAGACATACAAGACCACTGATAATCTCCCTCGATCTGGGGCTCCACGAAAGATCTCACCCCGTGGGGTCAAAATGATCACAAGAACGGTGAGCAAAAATCCCAGAACCACACGGGGGGACATAGTGATTGACCTGCAGAGAGCTGGGACTAAAGTATCAAAGCCTACCATCAGTAAAACACTACCCCGCCAGGGACTCAAATCCTGCAGTGCCAGACATGTCCCCCTGCTTAAGCCAGTACATGTCCAGGCCCGTCTGAAGTTTGCTAGAGAGCATTTGGATGATCCAGAAGAAGATTGGGAGAATGTCATATGGTCAGATGAAACCAAAATATAACTTTTTGGTAAAAACTCAACTCGTCGTGTTTGGAGGACAAAGAATGCTGAGTTGCATCCAAAGACCACCATACCTACTGTGAAGCATGGGGGTGGAAACATCATGCTTTGGGGCTGTTTTTCTGCAAAGGGACCAGGACGACTGATCCGTGTAAAGGAAAGAATGAATGGGGCCATGTATCGTGAGATTTGGAGTGAAAACCTCCTTCCATCAGCAAGGGCATTGAACATGAAACGTGGCTGGGTCTTTCAGCATGACAATGATCCCAAACACACCGCCCGGGCAACAAAGGAGTGGCTTCGTAAGAAGCATTTCAAGGTCCTGGAGTGGCCTAGCCAGTCTCCAGATCTCAACCCCATAGAAAATCTTTGGAGGGAGTTGAAAGTCCATGTTGCCCAGCAACAGCCCCAAAACATCACTGCTCTAGAGGAGATCTGCATGGAGGAATGGGCCAAAATACCAGCAACAGTGTGTGAAAACCTTGTGTAGACTTTTGACCTCTGTCATTGCCAACAAAGGGTATATAACAAAGTATTGAGATGAACTTTTGTTATTGACCAAATACTTATTTTCCACCATAATTTGCAAATTTATTCATAAAAAATCCTACAATGTGATTTTCTGGAATTTATTTCTCATTTTGTCTGTCATAGTTGAAGTGTACCTATGATGAAAATTACAGGCCTCTCATCTTTTTAAGTGGGAGAACTTGCACAATTGGTGGCTGACTAAATACTTTTTTGCCCCACTGTATATATAGTACACTGTAGCATCAATCTTCAATTTTACTCAATGGCTGTTTTCTACCCCACTGTTTTTGTTTCAAACTTCAATAGCAAAAACATATAGTATATGTTGCCACGTGAACAACTCTGTCGGTGAAAGCCTCCTCTGTTGACCAGCTTTGAGATACAGAGCTTTGCTGAAAACACATCCCAACAGCAAGTGTTTCTGTATTCTACCTGTATATTTGACCTTCTTTTCTTAACCTCAAATGAATTTTTTGCATGTATCATATCAGGACTACAGTAGCACAACAAGCTCACTTTGTTTTAAATTGCTAATAGTAAGGAAAGAGCTCAACTATTTCATTTTTTGCATACTTTGTATATGCTTAAATATTAGTCTATTTAGAGGTTTAAATGCCTCAGATGTATATAAAACGTTCACAGTATTTTTATTGATTGTTTGGAATAGTATTTGTACAGTAAGTGTTCCTTGTGTTAAACTCGACTGTACTAATATTACAATTTTAAGAGGTTCTGACTAATTATGGTTCTCCTTCAGTAGAAATTTCACACATCACTTGAGCCATTATTCCCTTTTCATAGGTGGGTATTCTTGGTTAAAAATTAACCATTTATTGATGCTGTTAAATGAATGATATTGATGAACATAGTTTACTGTGTGTTTAAATGGTTGTGTGTGGGCCAGTCCTATATTAGTTTGCAGTTTGTCCGTGCTGAATAGAATAGGACTGAACTCAAATACCTGGCCACTCCTCTACCTTTGCACTTCTGGAATTTAGCTAAGGACCCTACAATATGCACTTTCAACCAACAGAAACACTCTTTCATTTAGAATACCTTCTATCCAAAGTAAAGAACAAAACATCCATTTGGGGTTATAGGCTGTAACTGAGGTATAAACCAGATTCATTGATAGTTTCAATTCCCTCTTGTGTCAATTAAGGGCTCGATTCAATCCATACCGCGGCTGTTCAGCGCTATAGCGCGATTTCAATTTAAAGGCAATGTTCCGGAGTTCACGGAGTCTGCACTCTTGGTAAAGAATGCAAATGTCGGCTCAATTGGAAATTGCCTTTACATTTCTATTGTGCTATAGCGCTGAACTATCGTGATTCAGGTTTAATCGAACCGTAAAGCTATAAAAATGTGGACTCAAAAGGCTTTTTGTGTAGTCTTATTGAAGTTGCAGGTAGCTAATTTTAGCAACCATCAAAGGTGGTCTCAATTCAATTCTCAATTCTGACTTCTGCAAATTCTCCTCTGAAAACACTAGAGGTCTGCTTTCATGAAGTTAGAGGCACTTCAAACGGTTCTTGGTGACATGAATCACTGTGTCTGGTCTGGAAATGGTTTAGCTTAAACAGAATGATCATTTTTAAAGTATGTTCTGTTCTTCAAAATGTTAAAAGTGATGTAAAATTGTATGTATGGTATGCTCTAAATTATGTTTGTTTATATTAGTTCCTTATTTATTGAATTTCTATGTTGTTTTTTGATTTAATAAAATGCCCTCATGATGTATTGTTTTGAAGGTGCAGGTATAAAGAGAAGTATGCATTCTGTGCTTCTCTATTTCCCTCAAGTGGTCTTACTGCACCCAACCTGCTCAGACAAGAGAAAATGTCTTTAGAGGGTTTCAATTGATTTTCTCTTTCAAAGCCAAAGGTGCATCTGTCCCGCTATGATATTTTATTGAAAGGAAATAGTATATACTGCACCAGAAACCACAGATCAATTCACAATATTGTACAGCTTCATGGTCTCCCAGTTCTTTTAGGGAGGTTTTTCAACCATTTTGCAAGAAGAGAGACTTACCAAAACTATTCTCTTTTCCTTGCTCTATATAGTACTGAACAATATTTTGCCGTGTTGTTACTGCAAACTCATAACTTTTGTATGAATGTTAAAATAATCATTTGATTTGTGGAAATGGTAACAAGAATACGTCTACTAAAGTGTATGTAATTTATGTACAAATGCAACAAGACTTATTAAAGATTTATTTCGCTATTTTAACCATGTAGTGTCTTCATACATGGTATTTATTCTCACAATCTCAAATGCTGTCGTTTGATTAATTCAATATTTTAGAAAGATCACCAGCCAGTGGCATCACTAAAGCAAGTACAGTGATTCAATCATTAGTATGCACATAACAGGCAGCAGGCAAACTTGGTTGGCATGACGACTATTACAACCAGAAACTAATGACGTCATTTATATCAAATTATGTATTTTCAACCAGTTGTTTTCCGCTGGCAAGGACCTAGAAATAATACACATATCCCAACACTGAAAGAGAAATGCTCATCTTAGTGGCTGTTCTTGTCCATAGAGAGTAGACTACAGATTTCCCTCTGCTCCCTATCTGGAAGATGGGCTGTTGACCAATACATCATCCAAGTGAGGTACACATCACAGACCCCATGGTAAATCGGCAAACAACTTTGATAACACTCCTACTCTCCTTTTTTAAAGGTCTACAATATGAATGAGTCTGAACATTCAGGACAGGAATTTCAATGATAACCCCATCACTTATTGTTGCTAAGAGAAGATCAGTGTTCTATGGAGAGTGTAGTTAGGTGTGTAAGGTGTTTCTGTCTTGTATATTTTGTTTCTGCCTTGTGATATTTATTTTGCTATGAAGTTAATTTTCCCTAAGGAAAAAAATATAGCGTACTATATGAGGCTAAATATGTTATGTCTATACAAAGTGCCTTCAGAAAGTATTCATACCCCTTGACTTATTACACATTTTGTCGTGTTATGGCCTGAATTCAAAATGTATTAAAAAAAATTAAAGCACATAATACCCCATAATGACAAAGCGAAAAACATTTTTTTGAAATGTTTGCAAAATTATTGAAAATGAAAACAAAAAAATCTAATTTACATAGGTATTCACAACCCTGAGTAAAATACATGCTAGAATCACCTTTGGCAGTGATTACCACTGTTAGTCTTTATGGGCAAGTCTCTAAGAACTGTGTAGATCTGGATTGTACAACATATGCACATTATTCTTTAAAAAAATATTCAAACTCTGTCAAGAGTTGGTTGTTGATTATCGCTAAACAGACATTTTCAAGTCTTGCCATATATATTGAAGTCAATTTAAGTCAAAACTGTAACTAGGCCACTCAGGAACATTCATTGCTGTCTTGGTAAGCAACTCCAGTGTATATTTAGTCTTGTGTTTTAGGTCATTGTCCTGCTAAAAGGTGAATTTGTTTCCCAGTGTCTGTTGGAAAGCAGACTGAACCAGGTTTTCCTCTAGGAATTTGCCTATTCTTAGCTCTATACTTTTTATCCTTTAAAAAAACTCCAGAGTCCTTGCCGATGACAAGCATACCCATAACATGATGTAGCCACCACCATGCTTGAAAATATGGTACTCAGTGATGTTTTGTGTTGGATTTGCCCAAAACATAACGCTTTGTATTCAGGCATAAAGTACATTTCTTTGCCACGTTTGTCTGGTGAGTATGCAGGCCATGGAAGAACTGGGACATTTTAAACTTCCAGGAGTTGTGTACAGATCCTTGCGACATGGGGCTGTGCATTTGATTTGGATTTGATTTAATTGATTTATTTGGAGCCCCATTAAAAACATTAACATGTAGTGTGTGAGTGTGCATCTATCAGTTACACATACAGTACGTCAGTACATACACACTTTGTCAATGAAGTAATCATTCTAAGAAATGGCAACATCAAATGGTTTTGTGATGAACAAGCCCTCTGATTCGCTGAAAGATGGAGTTGAATTTGTCTTTCTCCCCATAATTTCATTTAATATACTCTGTTTTTTTTCCATAATTCTTTATATCATTGATCTTGGCTTCATAATACAGTTTTGTTGAATTTAGTCACATCATTTCTCAATTTGTAGTCAAATGTGCAGGCTCACTCATTAGCCACTCTTTTTGCTCTTTTTGCATGTTTATCAATAATGGGAAGAAACCATTTTAGAAATGATGTATGACTTTTTGTTCCCTTCTTCTTTTTACCCCTTTTTCTCCCCAATATCGTCATATCCTATTGGTTGTTACAGTCTTGTCCCATCGCTGCAACTCCCATACGGATTCGGGAGAGGCGAAGGTCGAGAGCCATGTGTCCTCCGAAACACGACCCTGCCAAGCCGCACTGCTTCTTGACACACTGCTCACTTAACCTGGATGCCAGCTGCACCAATGTATTGGAGGAAACATCATCCAACAGGCAACTAAGTCAGTGTGCATGCGCAACCGCCCGCCACAGGAGTCGCTAGAGCGCAATGGGACAAGGACAAACCCTCTCTTAACGCTGGGCCAATTGCGCACCGCCTCATGAGTCTCCCTGTCGCGGCCGACTGCGACACAGGCCAGGATTGAATCCAGATCTGTAGTGACATCTCAAGCACTGGAATGCAGTGTCTTAGGCATGAACCTTGTTTTCTAAGGCTACATACAGTATGTGACTCGTTTCAGGAAACTAGGCGTACGTTGCGCGTCACTACTTCACATGAGAGGCATTTGAACGTAAACATTTATTTTTCACCAAAATGCCTTTTAGAAAATGTTAACTTTCTTGTGCCTTAATACCAAACTTGAATGCCATCTGTAAATACGAATACAATTGTTAAATTACGAGCCTGGTTGGTTTAGCCACAGAAAAAGACAAGGACCTTCTCACTAGCCATGATTGGCTGAGATAATGGATAAGCTGGACATGGCGAGAGATGAGTTCGGATTGGTCTGCCATGTAGAACGCTTCTGTCTATAACATAAACTGCTAAGTATATGTAGGTAATACTTTCTAATGCAGCTTTTTTGAAAGATGCTCTCCACTTTCTGGAGGAACGAGTTTTGAAATCAGTGGAATGTCCGGTGGAAGCAGAGTATGATAGCAAAGTAGATGGAGAAAATTCTGGTGTTTAATTATAAATATGTGGAGGGAGTTGAAAAGAGAACACAAAGAAGGCTGCTGTATAAAACACCTGTATGAGGATAACATCTGCAAACTAAGGGCAACCATGGCATCTGTGACAGTGAGGAAGAAGAGTTCATCCATGTATTAGGGTAAGAGAGTCTACATTTTCAGATATTATATGTTTCTAAATTTGTCAAAGTAAAAGCGTAAAAGCGTATTGTTAGCTAGCTAGCTAATGTTACGTGTATGATCTGTGTAGTAGCATTATTCTCATCTCAGAGCCATTTGCATTATTAGTTATAGCCTAATATTACCTAGCTAGCTAACGTTAAACTAAGTTGGTTAGTTTTAATGTTAATGTTAATGTTATGAGTAGGGATTATGGTTCATTGTTTAGCTAGCTAGCTACATGTCTAAACAAAAGACTCCACTATGCAAGTAACCATTTCACTGTACCGTTTACATCTTCTGTATCCTGTGCATGTGACATATATACTTAGAGTTTATTTGATATAGTGTGTTTACCAGAGACGGTAATGTGAAGAACAACATGACCTGCACCAACGTCATATTAGGATATAACATTCTCCGGTAGAATGCCCTGCTTTTTTTCATCACACTCACAACCATAAGCTATTTTCTGTAATTGGCATGCCATTAACTTGTAAATAATGATTTTCAT
This sequence comes from Oncorhynchus masou masou, assembly GCF_036934945.1. Taxonomy (NCBI): domain Eukaryota; kingdom Metazoa; phylum Chordata; class Actinopteri; order Salmoniformes; family Salmonidae; genus Oncorhynchus; species Oncorhynchus masou. Next base: position 42,198,744 of record NC_088236.1, on the reverse strand, counting down.
ATAATAATGAATATAATTGAGCTAAAGTTAAGATGTTGTCAGTTAAATTATTATTACTATTATTTTATTTAACTAGGCAAGTCAGTTAAGAACAAATTCTTATTTACAATGACGGCCTACCAAAAGGCAAAAGGCCTCCTGCGGGGAAGGGGGCTGGGATTGTTTTTTTAAACATACAGTATATATTATATTATACATATATATTATAACACCACATGTTATTTTTTCTAGCTGCAGACCATGTAGTCACTTCTTTTATAAATGCCAACAGGCAGCTGTCAGTGGGGCTTTCTATGGTACTGTGACTTTCCCTCGCTCTAGACTTCTTAATAAGACTAGCTCTAGCCTTCTTATGTCATATGTATCACTGAAGCATTTCCTCTATAGTCGCCATAGTCTCTACAGTAGCTATACAAATCAAATCAAATGTATCGGTCACATACACATGGCTAGCAAATGTTAATGCGAGTGTAGCGAAATTCTTGTGCCTCTTGTTCCGACCATGCAATAATATCTAACAATTTCACAACAACTATCTTTTAATACAAGTGTAAAGGAATGAAGAAGAATATGTACATATAAATATATGGATGAGCGATGGCCGAACAGCAAAGGCAAGATGCAGTAGATGGTATAGAGTACAGTATATACATATGAGACGAGTAATGTATGGTATGTAAACATTATACTCTCTATAGTATCTATAGTATCGCGTATCTATAGTCTCAGTAGTTTTTGTAATCATAAATACCATGGTCCCTATAGATTGTATAGTTTTGCCGCATACATAAAGAATAACACACACTTTCACACATTCACTCAGTAACTCCACACTCACACAGCTTTCCCATCCACATTCACTTCGTGCTATTACTTGACTTAGGACTAGTGGTACCCCCCTTCTACATATTTATGTTTAGTTTAATTGTTTTTATATGTTTTCATTTTTTATATACATTTATTTAAATTGACTTACCGAAATCATGAGACATGTCCCTCAATTGTTCACAGATGATGTGTCCTCTCCTCGGCAGCTCACAGTAAGGGTCTGGTCCCTCTTTTGGTCAGACGGGAATTTCCCTCATGCTTCACAAAATGCAGACCCCCACTCGAACGCTCCGCATGCGGAATCAATCATCGCAGTTCATGAAGCCAAATTGTCGCTGAAATTCTACACATTGACACTCGAAGTCAATCTTAAGTTAATCATTGTTTATTAACAGCGTGCTGGAGAGGTTCAAACCAACTAAATGCACCAAGTACACATGTCGATGAGGAGCTCTCCCGGGGCAGTCCCGTTAGTTCTCTTATATACAGACAAGTTATTTGCATGATTTAACTTATTCATAATTAATTCATCATTCATTTTTGCTTCATTCATGTGAACGACCAAAACTGGGTCATGCATGTGACAGACCAATACCTCACGAGGCATCTTCTCTCTAAGCTGAGACAGTGAAATTGAGATATCGTTCTCAAAACAAGGGTCTGGGCGTACTGCTAAATTGCAAATACTGATAGTGAAGATTCGTTCAATCAGTCACTTGCATGAACACAAAAATAGTTATAAGAAAAGCACATGAATATAACACAGAAATTGGTTATTAGAAAAGCACAAACAATAACATTTCCATCACATGGTAACCATGGTAACAGCCTGGTGTTACAAGCAACACCGATGACATCCATGCCCAGTGAGAAACCATTTAGAACAGATAAAATGATATGTTTTACGCACCAAAATAATTAGGACAAACTATTACCAGGTCTTAACCGCTATTCCAAAAAGCAGCTACATAAAAAGTTAATTTCAAATCATAAAATTCCACATTCTCGTTTATTCTTCAATCTTCTTCAGTTGGTGTTTTGGAATTATCAAGGCACAAGGGGAGACCCAGATGCAGACACAGGAGGCCGATGGTTGGAGTCTTACAATGTTAATTCATCCAAAAAGGGGTAAGCAAGAGAATGGTCATGTACAGGCAAAAGGTAAAAACCAGTTCAGAGTCCAATAGACACCTGGAGGGGGTGGAAACAATCACAAGGACAGGTGAAACAGATCAGGGTGTGGCAGGAATGGCCAATGGGCGCATGGATATAATGATCACAGAATCTACATCTCAAAAGTACAATACAGAATCTAGTTTGCTCCAATTATGTATTGGTAGGCTCTGGTATAGTCCTGAGCTACAATTGTATGGCTCCGACTGTACCAACAAATGTGACAAACACATTTAGTGGAACAAAATGCAAAGACAGTCAGTAGACAGTCTATAATGAATTTATTCAGCCACATTTCTGTCTGTCACCTTTTGCGCCTTTCGAACCAAAAAAGGATTATATTGGGTGTAAGAGCAAATCAAAATCAACTCAAATCAAATCAAATTGTATGTGTCTCGTACACGTATTTTGCAGAAGTCATCACAGGTTCAGAGAAATGCTTATGTTTCTAGCTCCTAACAATACAAGAACAATACACACAACCCCCCCCCGCCCCAAATTAAGAAACAGCAGAACAAGTAATGTCCGGAATATATATACAGTAACAGTCAAAAGTTTGGACACACCTACCCATTCAAGGTGTTTTACCATTTTTTTAAAACTACTTTCTACATTGTAGAATAATAGTGAAGACGTCAAAACTATGAAATAGCACATATGGAATCATGTAGTAACCAAAAAAGTGTTAAACAACTCAAAATATATTTGATATTTTATATTCTTTAAAGTAGCCACCTTTTGCCTTGATGACAGCTTTGCACACTCTCCATCCTCTAGAGAGAGACCTAAACCTGGGTACCAGGACGAAGGTAAGGGACCTTCCAAAGGGTGGAACCTCCTGGGGTTGGTCAGTGAAGATATAATAGTGGACTCTGAGCCCAACAAAATACATCTGCTCTGCTGTTGCCAAAAATGTATCAAGGAAGCAAATGTACCTGCCAATCAGAGGTGTTCAATTTGTGAAGTTTCAATAAGAAAAGCAGGTATTATCATTTGTTTTTGAATTCATCAATCTCTTGAGGTGAGGTTTAGGGTTGGTCATTAATGTCTGGATTGAAGGTGCCCTCCAAGATGATAGGTGCCAACCACAGCATCACTGTCAGAAGGTCTGCTCTCCTGCAGTGTATAAGGAAGTCATATACAGAGATGCATGATCATGGAAAACACTATCTTTTACATTTGGCATATTGCTTTTCTTTTTCTATTAGTTTTTGGGAATTGATAATTGTATGTTTGCAAACAGAGTGAATACCTTTGATTCGTCATTGTGGGCTTTGTTGAGACATGTCTAAAAAGAAAATGGTTGATTTCATTCCAATAATGGAAATGAGGTGTTGTATTAAAGAAAATAAGAGTCCACTAATGACTCATCCATCAGGAGACGTGACCTCTACTTGTATTTGTCTCCAGGTTTCTTGGACATCCATTTTGTTTCCTTGCCCAATGACCGATTGATGCCTGACTGAAAAAAATGTCAATGATGTCCATAGTGCTTGAATGTTAAGCTTATCATTTAGTGGAAGAGAAAGTTGAGAAGGGAACTCCACACTCAGGTGTTATAGCGTGTCCCCTATGAGTGCACACTTACCCTGTAGTAGTTGAAGAGATTTCAGATGAGTGATGCTGTTGGGCTATAAGTCAGAGCAGTATTGTTCCTGCTGAGGATGCAGTCTCTGTTTCAGAGTTGGCCACATACCCACACAGTGAAGTTAGTGTTGCTAATTCAAAATTCTTTACTCATGCTGAATATTAACAGCCATACCTAAAAGTCGACCAAACAAACATAATTCATTCAATTTAAAATGAACGTTGTCCCTCACCACTAATAACTCAGTATCAGTAGACCACTTTTCCTTCAAGTGCAAGATCTGTGTGCTCACTTACCCAAGACTAGTGTAGCTGGAGTCCTGATGGCTAACCGCGAAGACCTAACAGTGGTGGAAAAAATACCCCATTGTCATACTTGAATAAATGTAAAGATACCTTCATAGAAAATGTCTCAAGTAAAAGTGAAAGTCACCCAGTAAAATACAAATTAAGTAAAAGTCTTAAAGTATCTGGTTTTAAATATACTTAAGTATCAAAAGTAAATGCAATTGCTAAAATATACTTAATTATCAAAAGTCAAAGTAGGAGCATAAATCATTTAAAATTCCTTATTTTAAGCATAACAGATGGCACAATTAAGACAAAAATATGGATAGCCAAAGGCACACTCCAACACTCTGACATCATTTACAAATGAAGCATTTGTGTTTAAGGAGTTTGCCAGATCAGAGGCAGGAGGGATGACCAGGGATGTTATCTTGATAAGTGTGTGAATTGGGTCATTTTCGTTTTCTGCATTCAAAATGTAAAGAGTACTTTTGGGTGTCAGGGAAAAGTACATTATTTTCTTTAGGAATGTATTGAAGTAAGTGTAAAAGTTGTCAAAAATATAAATAGTAAAGTAAATTACATATATACCACCCCCCCCCCCCAAAAAACTACTTAAGTAGCAGTTAAAAGCATTTTTACTGAAGTACTTTACACAACTAAGACCTAACTTGTCATGTTTCTGTTATGAGCAAACATTTACATTTTGAATTAGTAGGCTCTCTATCATATACATTTTATGGAACCATAATGGGTCGCAAGCACAAAATAATTCCAATTGCGGTGCTCTTCTTCCGTTGAGGATTTGTCGTGTATCGATCCTATATTGTGCTCCACAGCTCTGTCCTCTAATATCATTGGCTGCTAAAACCCAGAGCTGGGAAGACGTTCATTTTGGATATGGGCTGCTAAAACCCAGAGCTGGGAAGACGTTCATTTTGGATATGGGCTTTCACATTCCATATGCAGTTTCAAAACAGAATTTCATGACGAATATCCAGATCTGATTTCACTTACATAGCAGGCTTGTGAAGCACAGTATAAGGATACGTATAAAATCATAATAGTGTAGTATCAACTCCATGATTTCATGTTGTGCGAGCTAAAATGAATAGATCAATGCAGCTCTTGCAACTGTACATGTTTTGTTATAGACATTTGATAAGGGATTAATGATAATGCTCTTGTTCGTGATCTCAAGATCCAATATAATAAGAAGTGCCTAAAACTATGTTACAGAAATGTGTTCTTCCGGGAAATATTGCATTCACGTGTTAGAGAGAGCGAGTGTGTGTGTTGCGATAAAACCCTGGAGTCAAATGATTGATCTTTCAAACCTTCACGCTTTATTCCTTCAACTGTCTTTATCCAATGGAATCAGGAACATCATCCAAATCTTCAGTTACATTCTCAGAAAGGTTTACAGGAGTAAAAAGCTCATGGGTCATTTTCTTTAGAATGATAACGTTTACTTAGAACAAAAATAACAATTTCTACCAAAAATATTCAAACAATGTTCATATACAATAGTCATATATTTCCTTTGAAATATACATAGATTTGTTCAATTTGGATAGGTCATACTCCCTCTCTTTGCTTCATGATTTCCATGCAACAATTGATTCTCCACCACAAGCCACTGAAACATCAACTCTGATTAAAACATGTTTTACTCATATTTCCCCACTCTTTTCAGTTCAATGATGGTTGCCAGGAAACAAACAGGCTATGCAGCAAAGTAAGGAAATGTGAATTTGAGAGTAAGAGAAACTTGGCATTGGTAGGCCTCAGCAGTGATTTACAACCATCTCCGTTCAGAAAACAAGTTGGCTAAGTGCAGTATTTCAGTGAGAACAAACTGAGATGTACGACAAGAAAAAAAAAAACTGTTTCATAAAGAATACTCAACGCTCTTTAAACTTTTCTTAGATAGTGATTTTGTTTTTTTTTGGTATACATTCTTTCAGCACTGGCTTTCAGAATGAGAGCCAGAGAGGAACTCTCTCTTTGTTTCATTGTGGCGAGGCGACGAGAGGCTTGGCGCCCGCAAACACTGTTTCAGAATGCAACGGCACCGTGAGACTGAGGTTAGCGCGGCGGGTGGAGGGTCCCAAAACTACAGCCAGGTGTGCTCCAGCTGTCCTGGTTGTGGCTCAGCAAGCAGTGACTATTCTAAGCAGGGCGTTGGCTAGAAAGCAGCTCAGCATGGCGGCCAGGCTGACGTAGGAGGCAGAGGCACCGCTGCAGCCCCTCTCTCCCTCGCAGAGCAGCTGCTCACACAGCACCCCCTTATACTCTGGCAGACACAGACACTTCTGGTTCTGGAAGCAGGTGCCTCCATTCTGGCACAGCAGGAACTCATCATCGCAGACGTTGGCTACGAGATGAGACAGGGAGGAGATGGAGAAGGAGGGAGGAAACAAAGGGAATAGGATCCGTGTGAACACTGAATGACTCAAGCCTAGAGTCGCTGAAGGACACCCTGAGAAACGTTCACTGGTTTTGGCCACGAGTACTATACATTAAAAAGACACCTGTTTTGACCTTACCTGTACGGTTGACATTTTCTGTTGAAGGACTGATTTTACAGTGAAGCTTGCCAGATTGTTACATGACCTTGAAAGGACTCATGGAGCTCACTGTGCATTGATTCCCATTCAATTGGCAAACTGCTCAACTGTAGGCTACTGGTCTTAACTTTACCTTTCATTTAACTTCACACACTCACACACACCCCGACTTACGGGAGCAACCTTGTCTCCAGCTGTATCCAGGCAGGCAGTCCTCACACTTCGGCCCAATGGAGCCATCTCTACACTGGCAGAACCCTGTGTCGTTGCACCGAGCATGGAAGGATCCCAGCTGATTACAATTACACTCTGCACAAAAGGGATTAACAACACATTACTGCTTTAGTGAGGGTAAAAATACAGTACATCTAAGATCAGTACTCATCAATCTAGCTGAAACAGCAGTTTCACTCGCCCTGGTCACATGTGCCCATATAAAGATGAACAGGTCAGTGGTAGGCTATCCGTTTGATACTGATGATTCTATGAACATTTCATCTCTTTACCTGAAGGGAAAATGTAGGCGTTGTCGGTTTTGACTTGTTCCCTAAGGCGTCGCTCTCACCCTGAGGAAACTATGACAGCATGAGGCATTGCTTTATTATTTCTCTCTAATACCTGCTTCAAGCCATGTTCTCTACTGTATGTCTTGTTTTCTGCCTGAAGACTACAGGCCCAATTCACAGCTGTGTCTTATAACACTGGCACTGAATTCTGTGGCAAACCTATTTTGATAAAATGTCATACAATGTGTGTTTTAAGAGTTCAGCTGACGTCATTGTTTAATCATTGAGAGAAATATCAGCTTTGCCCAAGCGGAAACCGGTAAAACAGGGTTGTGTTCATTTGGCACCAAACAGAATAACTTTCCAAGTAAGAAATGCTGATTTTTGTTTCTGTTGCATGTCCAAATGAACACGACCCAGTTGTGTTTGAGTGAGCCTCCAGTAGGTGTCAGTATGCCATTGTGTCATTCCTGCTCGGTACTGTGCTGTGGTAGTGCAATGGTATGTGTAGTGGTATTTGTGTAGCAAAATGTTACTACACTGATGAATGGCTCTGATATTACTTTAAGGTAAACACAATAATGGGTTTAAAAAAGGTAAGACTATTTATTATGAATGTATATCAAAATCAATAATTAAACCATGAAAACTCATTGGTTGAAATTGTCATTTTCTTGCTGTCCAAATAAATAGTTTATAAATGCACCCGAATGTTACATGTTGTTTCAAATTGTTGATTGTTAAATGCAATTTTGGCACTGGCTGTATTCCTTAAGTATACAGTTACTTCCACCTAACCCAATGATAAGTGGGGAGTGGAATAAGACGCATGGGCACCACCAAGCACAATTCTAATACGTATGGCAGAAGATATGTAAAAGTACACTTACACTTGACCTCTTTATATCCTGCATGTGTAATTGTAATTCCTTCGCATTTTTATAAAGGCTGCTTATGGTATGAATGTTTATGTGTTCAAAGCATTTCTAAATAAATGATCAGCTCATCTTCTACGATTCTCTTTAGCCGTTAGCACGGTCGAAGGATCGTGCTTTTAATCCTGTTGAGCTACAATGGGGTCATACAGGAGACACGTCACAGAGGTTTGCAGGCAATTAGTAGGGATTGAAGGCAATACAAAAATGATAGGCTGTCTTGTTATGCCTTTATCAACGTCTTCATCAACCTTTTCCACCGTGTAATATCCATGTGTAAATGTTCATGGAGAAAGTCAGTGGTAAAACGCTGTATGTGTGGACATGTCACTGATGGGCAAACGGGTTAAACTCTTCATAGCTGTTTATAGTGAGTGCGTTGAGGGTGGAGTTTGTGTGGTAAGACAGTGAGGAGAGATCCTAACTGACCTATACAAACGTTCTCATCGTCCAGCTCGGCAGAGACATTCCGGAAGAATCCCAGTCGGCAGTGCTGACAGTTCTGCCCCCTAGTGTTGTGTTTACAGCTGACGCAAGTCACGATGTTGATAAAGTCAATATAACTGCAGCGGTTCGAGTGGCCATAGCACTCGCAGTCTGACAGGGGGGGAAGAGCAGAGTAGGGTTAGTACAAGGTGCTGGAGGATGAGGAAGAGGAAGAGGAAGGAATGGAGTCCTATTCAAATGCAGAGGTAGCACTCAGAGATTTAGGTATACCCCAAAACTGTTTCACTCATCATACAAAAGCCAAATAGGCAAGACATAACAAGCTCCATAGAGCTGAAGTATGCTGAGTTCAGAAACCAGTTCCTGACTTTGTGACCCCATGGGAAATCACTTGACCTCAATAAGCTCAAATCTGCCGTATTCAACCAGCTAACAATTAGGTCTCTGAATACTGCACATTGATTTACCAAGGGATAAAAACAATTGGTAGAGCAAATACACCAAGGTGTCAATTTAGTTTGCATTATATATTTTTTCGATTGATTCATTGATTTTCACCTAATTTAAATATTATATATATAATATTTTAATTAGGTGTAAATCAATATATATATATATATATATATATATATATATATATATATATATATGATGTCACAATGAAGCTTATAATGCTTTAGGAGTTTGTTCCATCATACTACAAGAATCTGAATTTAAAAAATGTAATGCTAATGTACAAGACGATTTAGCTGACAGTTTAGTTATTTAATCAGGCATCATGTTACATCTCTTTGCTTAGAGGGGATTCATTATTGACACGCTATTTAAAAAAGATGCTGCTGGTGTAATATGAAGACCTGCTGTACCACAGAGTAGAGCAGTGGGACGGGACGGGACAGGGGGACGGGGACGGGGGCCTATTACCCTACAGATTGTTGAAAGAATGGTCACTATATCACAAAGGAATCCACAGTTAACACAGTCATCCACACAAATGACACTATACAATCCGTTGCGACACAGACCCTATAGGTTCTGAGATTTCATTACAAGTTCACAATAAAAAGGTAACGACAGTAATACTATAAATGGAGGGGAAATAAGTTGCTTACCTTACGAAGCAAACAAAACCCAAACGTGCAACATAAAAATGCATGGGGAAAAAAAAAGACAAATGAATGAAGGAAAAAGACTGGACAAACTGGTCATTTTTCCACAGTTCTCTAGACCAAACAGATTCAAAGCTTCATTGTGGTAAATCATGTCTTACCTTGAAACTGGACGTATGCAACCTTAGACTCGCTGTATTTGGACCCACCAGGAATCAACAGTTTTACAACCGCTTGGGAAATAAAGGATCTATTTAACTGTGTTATAGATAATACTAACATGCCAATGTGTACAAGCCTCTACTACACAGTGTCTGAAATATCATGACTACTAAAATATACAATTGATGCCAAAGGAATCCTGAAACACAATAGGGTGCCAACTGCTCAGACATCTTGCATGATTCACAGAGAAAGACCTCATACATTCCATAAACCATTGAAATCTACACATTAACACACAGTATTGTATATTACCACGACGTTTAGTCATTCACAAAGTGTAGATATTCATTCCTCTACAAGAACAACATCTCAGTCCCATTCAGACAATCCATCTCACCAGCAATAAAATGCCTACCTGGGTGGTGTTTATTAGGGAAACGTAACAATTATTTTATTTTAACGTTTAAACATAACACGAAATGAGCTTCAGTCCGTTTCTCCCGTTTAGTGCCAAATCAAGTGATTGGAATCATAGTTCATAGCAAAGATGTTTAGTTTGCAATACTGGTTCAGCTTCAGCTGATGAGTGGAGTCTGAGTGGTGACAGAATCACCCACACAATACTATGTGGCATATTCTGTACCACATGATCCTTGTCAACAACAAAAATACATTAGCTGCTCTAGGTTTGACAAAACACACAGACGACTTCTAATGCTTGTCAGCAGCCTGGTGCTTTGAGTCAATAGCCTCCTGAAACCATGGATCAGGTATCCTACTGGGACTTGGGCTCATCCAAAAATGGCTTTTCCGCAACCTATTTTATCCATCAATTATCTGTTTGCGCTCTGACACCCAGTGGGGATGTTTTCCTATAGCAACCAGGTGACTAACACTCCAACTTCAACCCCATTGAGTTGGTTCAGGGAATTCACATGAATGGTTACTGACACCACTACAAATTGACATGCTAACGCTAATGTAAAGGACGTCACGCTGCTTGCTTAGCGAGTACCGCTCCCTCCTGATTCAGGCTTGAACCCGGGACCTCTGCCTCGCAAACAAACATGGCCGCCCTCCTGAAGCGTCTTACCCAGCTAGCTGTTCGGCAGCGCGAGTGGAGTTTCCCAGATCCCCAACTGCTACCTTCACCCCCCCAAATTCCCTCCACGGGGAACCCAGCATTGAGCTGAGCGCAACTGCAGATCTGAGTCAATTGGCACCATTGTAAAGGATGTCACACTGCTTGCTTAACGAGTACCGCTTCCTCCTGATTCAGCTCATATCAAGGCTTGAACCCAGGACCTCTGCCTCGCAAACACACATGACCCCCCTTCTGAAGTGTCTACCCAGTTGCTCCACCAAAAAGCTAACCTCTCAGCAGCTCAAGTGGATTCACTTCAGACTGAGGAGTGGGTTTCACAGATCCCCATCGGTTTCCATAACGGAGTTGAGTTGTTGGATCATACTAAACTATTTTTAAATCTGACACAACTATATTTTGTAACACACACAACATAGAGTACAAATACTACTAGACTACTGTTAATCAATATACCTTTTTTCTCATTGTCTTTCGTTTGAAAATATTTTTTTTTCTCTTTCTCTTCCTCTTTGCTTTCCCCTTTGGCTTCAGTTATGGGGGTAACTGTGTACATCGGAGAGATTGAGAGATCAGAAAAAGAGCAACTTCAAACTTTTTTACTCATTCTTTATTCATGTTGAATGACCCTTTAGATAATGGCTTTGTCAAATGGTTGAGACAATAAGGCTACAGCTCGTGTAAAGGTCATAAAACCTTACTGACACAACTGCCTATTAGCAGCATATAGACTGCATACACAACTGTACATTAGAGGATAACATTGTTCATTATAAATATACCACTGGGCAAATATTGGTTAATCCAACGTTGGCTCCACATAATTTTAGCAAAAATATTCTATGTCTTGTTGTCGAATCAATATAGAAAACTGATTGGTCAACCAAATTTAAAATCAAAACTAGACGTTGAAATTACATCTGTGCCCAGTGGGATAGTTCCTTCAATATTTGCAGTTTTACCATAGTTTACTGATGGAATATTCATACACTTGTAAATAAAAAAATAGGAGGGTATTGTTGCTATATCATGGTGTACCTTTTTCCTCTTTAACATTTTCTTCTTTATTTTCCACTTTCTCACCGACCCCAGCATCAGGCATTGGAGGGGCAGCATCAGGAGCTGGTCCTGAATCAGGAGCTGAATCAACTGAATCAAGAGCTGGATAAATTGAATCAGGAGCTGGTCCTGCATCAGGGGCTGGATCAACAGCATCATCAGGAGCTGGATCAACTGTATCAGGAGCTGGATCAACTGAATCAGGAACTGGTCCAACACCAGGAGCTGGATCAACAGCATCAGGAGATGGTCCTGCATCAGGAGCTAGATCAACTGAATCAGGAAATGAATCAACTGAATCAAGAGCTGGTCCTACATCAGGAGCTGGATCAACTGAATCAGGAACTGGTCCAACACCAGGAGCTGGATCAACAGCATCAGGAGATGGTCCTGCATCAGGAGCTGGATCAACTGAATCAGGAAATGAATCAACTGAATCAAGAGCTGGTCCTACATCGGGAGCTGGATCAACTGAATCAGGAACTGGTCCTACATCAGGAGATGGGGTAGCAGGATCAGGAGCTGCTGAAGATGAGTCTGGAGCTGTAGTAGCTACAACAGGTGCCAGGGTAGCAGCATCAGATGTTGAGGTATCTGTTTCAGGTGCTGGAGTAGATTTGTCTGGAGCTTGGGTGGTGTCTCTACCCGGTGTACGGGAAAGAGGATCAGGTGCTGAGGAAACCGTGTCGGGAGTTGGAGGAACTGCTTGAGGTGTTGAAGGAGCTTCATCAGGTCGTGAGGTCAGTCCATCAGATACTGAAGTAGCCACGTCAGAGGCGGGTGTATCTCCCTCAGATGCTGGAATAAATGTATCATCAGGGGGTGAGGTAAATCCATCTGTTGGTGGTGTTACTACATCAGATGCTGGAGTAACTGTGTCCGATGCCAGAAAGGGCACACCAGATGTTGAAGTGAATACATCAGATGCTGAAGTAATAGTGCCATAAGTTGTGGTAAATATATCAGATGTTGAAGTCATTGTGTCAAATATTGTAGTACTTGAGTCAGATACAGTACTTGTGTCAGTTGTTGTAGAACTTGTGTCAAAATAAATATTTGTGTAAGATGTTTTAGTACTTGTTAGAAATGTAGTACTTGTGTAAAATGTTGTGATACTTGTGTCTGATACTGTGGTGGTTGTGTCAAATGTTGTGGTACTTGTGTCAAATGTTGTGGTACTTGTGTCAACTGTGTTAGTACTAGTGACAGAAGGTGTAACACTAATGTCAAATAGTGTCGCAATTGTGTCAAATATTGTAGTACTTCTCTCAGTTGTTGTTGAACTTGTGTCAAATGTAGTACTTGTGTCAGATGCTGTAGTACTTGTGTCAGACGCTGTGGTACTTGTGTCAGACGCTGTGGTACTTGTGTCAGATGCTGTGGTACTTGTGTCAGATGCTGTGGTACTTGTGTCAGATGCTGTGGTACTTGTGTCAGATGCTGTGGTAATTGTGTCAGATGCTGTGGTAATTGTGTCAGATGCTGTGGTAATTGTGTCAGATGCTGTGGTAATTGTGTCAGATGCTGTGGTAATTGTGTCAGATGCTGTGGTAATTGTGTCAGATGCTGTGGTACTTGTGTCAGATGCTGTGGTACTTGTGTCAGATGCTGTGGTAATTGTGTCAGATGCTGTGGTAATTGTGTCAGATGCTGTGGTAATTGTGTCAGATGCTGTGGTAATTGTGTCAGATGCTGTGGTACTTGTGTCAGATGCTGTGGTAATTGTGTCAGATGCTGTGGTAATTGTGTCAGATGCTGTGGTAATTGTGTCAGATGCTGTGGTAATTGTGTCAGATGCTGTGGTACTTGTGTCAGATGCTGTGGTAATTGTGTCAGATGCTGTGGTACTTGTGTCAGATGCTGTGGTACTTGTGTCAGATGCTGTGGTACTTGTGTCAGATGCTGTGGTACTTGTGTCAGATGCTGTAGTACTTGTGTCAGATGCTGTGGTACTTGTGTCAGATGCTGTGGTACTTGTGTCAGATGCTGTGGTACTTGTGTCAGATGCTGTGGTACTTGTGTCAGATGTAGTAGTACTTGTTTCAGATGTAGTAGTACTTGTTTCAGATGTTGTAGTACTTGTTGCAGATGTTGTAGTACTTGTTTCAGATGTAGCCGTACTTGTGTCAGATGTAGTAGTACTTGTGTCAGATGCTGTGGTACTGGTGTCAGAAGTCACTGTGTAAGAAGTTGTCGTTGTGCTGTCAGGTGTGAGAGCAAATCCAACTGATGTTGGAGTGGTTGCATCAGATGATGGTGTGACTGAGTCAGATGTGGCATCAGCTGCATCAGATGATTCAGTAACTGCAATTGTGTACAGAAAAAAATCACACCAATCAGTTGTTAAGATGGCATACTAACCACTGCACCGCTATATTTATAATATTTTGATGTTGGCTCGCTGGCATCGTCTTGTGATATCTACAGCATTCAACTTTCCCCTATTTCTGTCAGTATCAGTAGAAATGGGATACCCCATGCCCAGATATCATCACTTCCCCTGCATCTGCCCTGTGGCTACTCCTCAAGGACACGGCTCCGTGCCTCCATCCTGTTATGGTTTCATGTATCTATCTACTGTATCTATCTCCACAGGCTCCGTAACTTGCCTGGTTTGCTCTCCCTTACCACGACCTGTCTTCTCCCGGCTTGTGAAATATTTAGCAGCTGTTCATTCAATTGGTATTCAGAAATAGATCAGAAAAGGCTTGAGCTTTGGCCCCCAGCACCAGTATTGCTGGCTCGATGCTGTGCTCCAGAAAAAGATGATGCTACACAAATGATAGTGTTTTTGAATGATTTATCTCTCCTGGCTGCTGATTGTGTCCAGTGGCAGCACTTTCCTTGTGAACAGTGGATATCATCAGACCCTTGCTCGGCAGGAGGAAGGCGGTAAGAGAGCAACAAACAGAATGACCATTTGATTCAAAAGTCAAACGCCACAAAGCACTTTGGTGCCATTCTATCGCAGGTGGTGTGAAATGTTCTGTTGCATTCCTTTTCCTATCAAACATTCCCGAGGGAATCAAAGTAGGCAGTTTAATCTGTGTTCTGGAAAGCCCTGGGATGAACTCAACATGCTGCCAGAGCCTGAGGGATAGTGAGCCTGCTGGGTATTTTATCTTCCAAACAAGAGAGTAGAAAACACTTGGCCAACTTCTCACCTTCTGTATTTTTTTTTTTTTTACCCAAAACGTCTCTGTCAATAGACCAAAACACAGCATGGAATGATATCACGACTTAAACTTTTTTATCATTGGTCCTCTCAAAGTATGCATTCCATACTCTCCAAACACCCAAATTCACTCCCACATTCACTGTCTCTTTAATGTAGCATTTGTACAGTGAATACAACAGCAAGGCTCTGTTCTAATACTCCAACCTGGCACTGAGGGACACTACTAAGCTAGTAGCTGGCACCAGACAGGGAATCCTAAAGTGTAAGTAGCCTAGCACATGGAGATGTTAAGAGGTCAGTAATCATGGCCCTTATACCATACCTTGCCTTCAGGACTACTTTAGCCCAGTAATCATGTTTAATCTCTTTACCCCAGTGCAACCTCTGGGGAGAATAAGGCACTCTATGGCCTCTGGCAGACCTGATTCACACTGGGAGAGGTTAAAAGGGGTAAATATGACAGTCTACAGGCTTCTTTGGGCTTCCTCTGCCAAATAACGAAGACGTTTTGTTTCTCCTGCCGGTCTCTCTTACGCGTCTGTTTCAAGGACCCAGTGCGTCACTTGACTGTTCCCATTAAACCACAGTTTAATCTGCTGTTAACCCCTGGTCTCAGTTTTGCTTACAGGCAAGACGGTTTAAAACAGATGGTTTACGAGACACAGATTGTGAGACGGTCAAAGTGTTTTAGGAGGAGTAAGATCACAAACACTATTACGCCACTGTGCTCAGTTCATCACTTGTGTCCCGTCTTGTATTGCTCTCATTAGTTAACACGGATGAAGCACAACAATCAACATTTCTATTATTACATCAATGTAAAATTGCTAGTCAGTTATGATGTTTTATGGTATCATAACCCAGGTTTGCTTTGCTATTCTTATAGTCCCAAACTTTTGTAAAATGTACTAAATGATTAAGTCACAGAAAATCCATGTGACCATCGATATGTCCAAAGTGGATGTGTTTCAAGAATAGTCTAACCAATATTCATACATTTAGATCCCTGAACAATATCAAAAGACATTTGGAGAAAAAAGTATTATTTGAGGTGTTAAAGCTCATGTAGTGTAAGGGTGAGAGGTCAGAGGTCAGTGATTCCTCTGGTGTTTCAGGGTACTTACCTTTTGGCTGCGCTCTCATTGTGGTTATGGGGGGATTTACCTCCATTGGGGGCAAGTTCACTGTGGTTAAGGATGGACTGTCTGTCTGGTCGGGACTGGCAGAGACTGGCACAGTGTCTGACATACTGGCTGGAAGAGTGGCTGGTATCGTGGCTGGCACAGAAGTTTGATCTGTTGCCAGAAGCAGCACTTGAGGGAGCAATTGGAAAGCATTTACTGAGCCAGCAATGAGGTAATTTAGGTAATTGAGAGGCTTATTGCATTTACACACCAATGCTCTCCAGATGTTGTCTAGCATCATAGACAAACATGCTGTATATAGAGTCTTTTCTACAAACATCTATTCTACAAAACCACTGAGACTAATCTAAGTGTGGGTACTAAAAGTGACTAGACAAATAAAAGGAGTTTGCATTGATATACAGTTTGAGGTGATCAGACTTTACACATACAGTGGGGAGGACAAGTATTTGAAACACTGCCGATTTTGCAGGTTTTCCTACTTACAAAGCATGTAGAGGTCTGTAATTTCTATCATAGGTACACTTCAACTGTGAGAGACTGAATCTAAAACAAAAATCCAGAAAATCACATTGTATGATTTTTAAGTAATTAATTTGCATTTTATTGCATGACATAAGTATTTTATCACCTACCAATCAGTAACAAATTCCAGCTCTCACAGACCTGTTAGTTTTTCTTTAAGAAGCCCTCCTGTTCTCCACTCATTATCTGTATTAACTGCAACTTGTTACTTGTATGAAAGACACCTGTCCACACACTCGATCAAACAGACTCCAACCTCTCCACAATGGCCAAGACCAAAGAGCTGTTTAAGGACATCAGGGTTAAATTGTAGACCTGCACAAGGCTGGGATGGGCTACAGGACAATAGGCAAGCAGCTTGGTGAGAAGGCAACAACTGTTGGCGCAATTATTAGAAAATGGAAGAAGTTCAAGACGATGGTCAATTGACCTCGGTCTGGGGCTCCGTGCAAGACCTCACCTCGTAGGGCATCAATGATCATGAGGAAGGTGAGGGATCAGCCCAGAACTACACGGCAGGACCTGGTCAATGACCTGAAGAGAGCTGGGACCACAGTCTCAAAGAAAACCATTAGTAACACACTACGCGTCATGGATTAAAATCCTGCAGCACACGCAAGGTCCCGCTGCTCAAGCCAGCGCATGTCTAGGCCCATCTGAAGTTTGCCAATGACCATCTGGATGATCCAGAGGAGGAATGGGAGAAGGTCATGTGGTCTGATGAGACAAAAAATAGAGCCTTTTAGTCTAAACTCCATTTGCCGTGTTTGGAGGAAGAAGAAGGATGAGTACAACCCCAAGAACACCATCCCAACCGTGAAGCATGGAGGTGGAAACATCATTCTTTGGGGATGCTTTTCTGCAAAGGGGACTGGATGACTGCACCATATTGAGGGGAGGATGGATGGGGCCATGTATCGAGAGATCTCGGCCAACAACCTCCTTCCCTCAGTAAGAGCATTGAAGATGGGTCGTGGCTGGGTCTTCCAGCATGACAACGACCCGAAACACACAGCCAGGGCAACTAAGGAGTGGCTCCGTAAGAAGCATCTCAAGGTCCTGGAGTGGCCTAGCCAGTCTCCAGACCTGAACCCAATAGAAAATCTTTGGAGGGAGCTGAAAGTCCGTATTGCCCAGCGACCTGGTCAAGAACTACAGGAAATGTATGATATCTGTAATTGCAAACAAAGGTTTCTGTACCAACTATTAAGTTCTGCTTTTCTGATGTATCAAATACTTATGTCAAGCAATAGAATGCAAATTATTTACTTAAAAATCATACAATGTCATTTTCTGGATTTTTGTTTTAGATTCCGTCTCTCACAGTTGAAGTGTACATATGATAAAAATTACAGACCTCTACATGCTTTGTAAGTAAGAAAACCTGCAAAATCGGCAGTGTATCAAATACTTGTTCTCCGCACTGTACCACTAGCTACTACTACTACGTTACCTACTATCAAATGCCTAATGCCTAGTGTTCATCTCACTCGTTTCCAACCTGGTGTGTCAGTTAGGGAGTCACTGAGCTTTGTGCTGGATGTGGGACCCACCACAGCTGTCACTATGTCAGTGAAGGTGGTGATGTCTGTTTGGCACAGAAGACAAATCGGGGTCATACAGTATCTCGTTAGGGTCTGACATTTTGAAGTATTCTAACAATGAATGGTAAGCTTCTAACAAAAACAAAGGTACATTGGCTGAGAGACAGAAATACAGGCACACAGAAAAGCATGCACGCACTAATAAACACACAAGGAAGTACTCTAGTAAACACGCCAACACACACCGCTCTCACACACACACACACACACACACACAAATCTTTGCCCTTGCCAAATAACCAAATCATGTTTTCATTCTCCCGTATGCCCAATATTTAAATCACACTAATATTATGCGGCAACGTGCTTCAGGTGTAGCGTAAAGTGTAGAGTCTCCCTGTAGTGAGCAACTCGGCCTCCTCCTGCAGATGGGCGCATTGGGATTCAGCGGGGTGCACTTGGAACAGTGGGAGCTTTCCTGCTGTCTGGCATGCTGATGTTTTATTAAGGCTGTATCCCTCCCCAGTGGTTGATCATTAGCGCATGGCCAAAGGGACAAACTCCCAAATCAATCTTTACATAAAAAGAAACCCAATTATCGGCCGGGACAGGTTTTTACACGCCGGGTACCACACACACACACAACCTCATATCATTAAGGAAATGCTTATGCATGTACTTTGGGACACTTGCTGAGGCATATCTTTCTGGCATCAATGTGGGGAATTCAAGTCATGTTCCGCTTTCTTATGATCTGTATTTACATGTCTGAACACCATGGCTTTGTTCGGGTGCGGTAGTAGCCATGTTGAAACCTTATGAGTGCTGGAGGTGGATTTACCTTCGGGGAAACTATCTGGGCTACATTGGACCCACGTGTACGTATGTGGAGCAGAGGTGGGCACTGAGGCAAGTCACAATGTACTGCAGCTGTGGGGTAACACGAAGTTACAGAGGTTGGGACATGTACAGCTTTCCCCTAACCACCCACCCCCCCTTACCATCTGCCACAATGACCAACCAATTTAGAGAAGGTTTCCCAGAGAAGATCTGCTCCCTGATGAGACAGCTTGTTCATCTAGATCAGAGAGCACTCTCAGCCTCTTGATGGTGGAGTTACACTGTTGTGTGTGCATGTATGCAACCCAAGAGAAGCCTTGGGTCGGACATTGGCAGGTGATAATCAAAGTCTGAACTTTTCCTGAATTTGTTGTAAATTGACCTGCCTGGTAAAAGAAAAAGAAAAAGAAATAAAAAAAGATCAGCCCTCCAGGTCGAGAAAAGGCTGCCTTGTTACTTTGGGCAGCCATTGTGACAAACAAGCAGGTGAGAATGAGTGAGAATTGTCTAAAGAACAAGCATGCTGAATAAATATGGAACCTTTTATTTATTTTTACTGAAAAGCACCTTAAGTGGATGCTGCCTAGAAGCCGCTATCATCAATGTTGAGCACATTCATAACTCTGTACTCAGTAGATGACTGTTTTCAAATCTCCCTTTGATACTTGTGACACCGCAGAGAAAGGTATCAGAAGAAGGTGCTCATAAAGAACCCTGACCTTTCCTCTTACATAGTAATATTGAGAATATTCCAGAATTCATCAGGACCAATGGCTAGTGACACAGCTATAGGCTTCCAATGATGAAATAAAAAAAATACAAATTTCATCACCTTCATCCCATAGAATAGTTCAAGCTATCGTGAACATTTTAAGCATAGGCCAGGTAATCTCCGACTAAAACGGTAACTGAACCCATGGCGTTATAAAGACCCATCTCAGTGAAATGGACAACCAACCCTGTAGTGCTCCACTGTGGACAACAGTGTATCACTTTCGCTATGTAGAGTAGCTGACTTCACAGTACCCTGTCCTAAGCTGTTTCTGTGGGGATGGTCCTTAGATTTAAGTGCACTTTACAAACTAAGGGCTCGATTCAATCCATAACGTGGAAGTATCAAGGAAGATCCGCATTAAAATGTAATGGTAATTTCCAATTGAGCAGACACACCATGAATGCAGTGTCCTCGAACGCGGAAACATTGCCTTTAAATTTCAATCGAGCTATAAAGCAGACCTTCCGCGATATTTTGGGAATACAGATTGAATCCAGCCCCTCTTCCATACTAGAACTGAGCACAAACACAGCTTGCTTGACGCATTTGGTGGATATGAGATGCAAAGAATTTCTCTCTTTGTCAGAGACCTAAACAAAACAAATTTGGAATTTTAAATACCTTCAGAAAGTATTCATGCCCCTCGACTTACTCCACATTTTGTTGTGTTACAACCTGAATTCAAAATGGATTAAAACATTCTTATATTCTCACCCATCTACAAACAATACCCTATAATTACAAAGTGAAAACATGTTTTTATTCATATGATAGGTAAGAATACAAAACCTTGCAGAGAGCCTATCCAACTGACAACCTCTTAGAAAAAAATATAAACCACTGGAACGAACACTTAAAGAGAACTGATATTGGCACAAGATGGAGGGAATGTTGAAACATAACTAACAAAAATACATTTGACAAAAATGTACGTTTTATGCAGTGCAATGTTTTTTATATCCAACCTTTTAATTCAAAATATATATATTTCACCTTTATTTAACCAGGGAGGCTAGTTGAGAACAAGTTCTCATTTGCAACTGCGACCTGACCAAGTTAAAGCATAGCAATTCGACACATACAACACAGAGTTACACATGGAATAAACAAAACATACAGTGAGTGCAAATGAGGTAAGATAATGGAGTCAAGGCAATAAATAGGCCATGGTGGTGAAGTAACTACAATATAGCAATTAAACACTGGAATGGTAGATGTGCAGAAGATGAATGTGCAAGTAGAGATACTGGGGTGCTGTCACGCCCTGACCTTAGTTCCTTTTTTATGTCCCAGTTTTAGTTTGGTTGGGGTGGGCATTCTATGTTTTTTGTTCTGTTTTCTATTTCTATGTGTTTGGCCTGGTATGGTTCCCAATCAGAGGTAGCTGGCAATCGTTGTCTCTGACTGAGAACCATACTTAGGCAGCCTGTTTTCCCACTATGGGTGTGGGTAGTTGTTTTCTGTGTCTGTGTTTTCACCATACAGAACTGTTTTGATTTTTGTTGTTTCACGCTTGTTATTTTGTGTTCAGTTGTAATAAATTTAACATGGACATGTACCACGCTGCATTTTGGTCCGATCTTGACTACTCTTCCTCAGACGAGGAGGAGAATCATTACAGATCTACCCACCAAAAAAGGACCAAGCAGCGTGGTAACCAGGAGCAGGGTGGAATGGACTCATGGACATGGGAGGAGATTTTGGATGGTAAGGGTCTCTGGGCACAGGCTGGGGAATATCGCCGCCCCAGGGAAGAGCAGCTAAAGCCGAGCGGCAGCGATATGAGGAGTTAGCACGGCAGCGCAACAGGGACGAGAGGCAGCCCCAAAAATGTCTTGGGGGGAGGCACACCGGGAGTGTGGCTAAGTCAAGTAGGAGACCTGAGCCAACTCCCCATGCTTACCGTGGCGAGAGGTTGACCGGGAAGGCTCCTGGTTATGCCGTGAGGCGCACGGTGTCCCCAGTGCACACGCGTAGCCCGGTGCGCTACATCGCAGCTCCTCGTATCGGCCGGTCTAGAGTGGGCATCGAGCCAGGAGTAATGAAGCCGGCTCAGTGCATCTGGTCTCCAGTGCATCTCCTCGACCCGGGTTATATGGCACCAGCCCTACACACGGTGTCCCCGGTTCGTCAGCACAGCCCAGTGTTCCACCCCGGAGCTGCCAGAGCCGCCCTTCACTCCGGCGCTGCCAGAGCCGCCCTTCACTCCGGCGCTGCCAGAGCCGCCCTTCACTCCGGCGCTGCCAGAGTCTCCCGTCTATTCGAGGCCCGCTGCAAGGGTCCCCAGTCCGAGGTTGGCGGCGGGGGTCGCCGCTCCAAAGGCGCCACTTAAGTGGGCCAAGACTATGGTGGAGTGGGGTCCACGTCCCGCGCCAGAGCTGCCACTGCAGACAGATGCCCACCCAGACCCTCCCCTATTGGTTTAGGTTTTGCGGCCGGAGTCCGCACCTTTTGGGGTGGGTACTGTCACATTCTGACCTTAGTTCCTTTTTTATGTATCTGTTTTAGTTTGGTCAGGTCGTAAGTTGGGGTGGGCATTCTATGTTTTCTAATTCTATGTGTTTGGCCTGGTATGGTTCCCAATCAGAGGCAGCTGGCAATCGTTGTCTCTGATTGAGAACCATACTTAGGCAGCCTGTTTTCCCACTATGGGTGTGGGTAGTTATTTTCTGGTTAGTGTTTGTTGCACCTGTCAGAACTGTTCGTGTATCGCTTTGTTGTTTTTGTTTGTGTATTCATTCTGGATTAAAAGTATTATGGATACGTACCACGCTGCACTTTGGCCCTCACCTTCTTCCACCAACGGTCATTACAGGTGCAAAGGAGCAAGAAATAAATAAATACAGTATGGGGATGAGGTAGGTAGATAGATGGGCTGTTTACAGATGGGCTATGCACAGGTGCAGTGATCTGTGAGATGCTCTGACAGCTGGTGCTTAAAGCTAGTGAGGGAGATATGAGTCTCCAGCTTCAGAGATTTTTGCAGTTCGTTCCAGTCAATGGGAACAGAGAACTGGAAGGAAAGACGACCAAAGGAGGAATTGGCTTTGGGGCTGACCAGTGAGATATACCTGCTGGAGCGCGTGCTACGAGTGGGTGCTGCTATGGTGACCAGTCAACTGAGATAAGGCAGGGCTTTACATAGCAGAGACTTGTAGATAACCTGTAGCCAGTGGGTTTGGCGACGAGTATGAAGCGAGGGCCAACCAACGAGAGCGTGCGGGTCGTGGTGGTGGGTAGTGTATGGGGTGGTGTATGGGGCTACAACAGGCACTGCAGTACAGCGCCCTTAACCACTGCACCACCCGGGAGGCCCTGACAGGCCCTCCGATTTGACACACTCTATCAGAGAAGTAGTTGGTAAACCAGGCAAGGCTATCATTTGAGAAACCAAGACTGTCGAGTCTGCCAATAAGAATGTGGTGATTGACAGAGTCGAATGCCTTGGCCAGGTCGATGAATACTGCTGCACAGTAATGTCTCTTATCGATGGCGGTTATGATGTTGTTAGGACCTTGAGCGTAGCTGAGGTGCACCCATGATCAGCTCTTACCTATCATATGAACATCCTTGTCTGACTCAAATAGGATTCCCTCAACATTGCTCTGATGTCCAAAAGATTTCAAATCGAAATGTCTTATTTAAACTTTTAAGTTCCAGGACTACCTAATCTCTGTATCCCACACATACAATTATCTGTAAAGTCCCTCAGTCAAGCAATGAATTACAAACACTGATTCAACCACAAAGACCAGGGAGGTTTTCCAATGCTTTGCTAAAAAAGGCACCTATTGGTAGATGGGTAAAACTAAAAGCAGACATTGAATATCCTTTTGAGCATGGTGAAGTTATTTGGATGTTGTATCAATACACCCAGTCACTACAAAGATACAGGCGACCGTCCTAACTCAGTGGCTGGAGAGGAAGGAAATCGCTCAGAGATTTCACCATGATACCAATGGTGCCTTAAACAGTTACAGAGCTATGTGCATTCGGAAAGTATTCAGATCCGTTGACTTTTTCCAGATTACTCTAAAAATCTATGAAATAAAATATTTTCCTTATCAAGCTACACACAATACCCCATAATGACGAAGTGAAAACATGTTTCTAGACATTTTTACAGATAAAAAACAAATTATAATAAAATAAATACCTAGCCTAGTGGTTAGAGCGTTGGACTACTAACCGAAAGGTTGCAAGATCGAATCCCCGAGCTGACAAGGTACAAATCTGTCGTTCTGCCCCTGAACAAGGCAGTTAACACACTGTTCCTAGGCCGTCATTGAAAATAAGAATTTGTTCTTAACTGACTTGCCTAGATAAATCAAAGTAAAATAAAACAAAAATAAAAAAGTATTCAGACCTATTGCTATGAAATTCAGGTGCATCCTGTTTACATTGATCATCCTTGAAATGTTTCTACAACTTGGACTCCACCTGTCGTAAATTCAATTGATTGGACATGATTTAGAAAAGGCACATACCTCTCTATATAAGGCCCCACAGTTGACAGTGCATGTCAGAGCAAAATCTAAGCCATGAGGTCGAAGGAATTGTCCGTAGAGCTTGGAGACAGCATTGTGTCGAGGCACAGATCTGGGGAAGGGTACCAAAACATTTCTGCAGCATTGAAGGTCCCAAAGAATAAAGTGGCCTCCATCATTCTTAGATGGAAGAAGTTTGGAACCACAAAGACTCTTCCTACAGCTGGCCACCTGGCCAAACTGAGCAATCGGAGGAGAAGCACCTTGGTCAGGGACGTGACCAAGAACCCAATGGTCACTCTGACAGAGCTCTAGAGATACTCTGTGGAGATGGGAGAACCTTTCTGAAGCACAACCATCTCTGCAGCACTCCACCAATCAGGCCTTTATGGCAGAGTGGCCAGACGGACGCCACTCCTCAGTATAAGGCACATGGCAGCCTGCTTGGAGTTCCAAAGGACACTCAGACCATGGGAAACAAGATTCTCTGGTCTGATGAAACCAGTGGCAGTCAAGTATGTTTATCCCTGTTTTGTTCTGTTTAAGAGTTTGTTTTTTCTCAACAGAATCGGCAGAATGAATACACCCCTGATGACTTGTAAACATAGTTCACTTTCATAGCAGCCATGTTGTATTCCTTCTCACATTCATGCGCTCTCCTCCTCTCACCTCTTCCCTTCGCTTGTGGATTTCAATGCACAACACATCAGCTGTATATGACCAGGTGAAAAAAAACTTTCCAAGCCAAACAGGCTACATCGTTGTCACCATATTAGCTAAAGTAAAGTCATAGTGAATATAGCTAATAGAACAAACGCGTTAGTAAACCTGCTACAATGAAGCAGTAACGTTACTGTGTATAGTCAGTACGCAGTTACACCCGTGGGCCCTGTTGGCAATACATTTGTGATACCAAAAGCTTACCTTGACCCAGTGTTGTGTTGAAAAGTCATAGCCAGCTAGCTAACATAGCATCCCTCTGTTTGAGCTGGATGTTTCAGTAGGCTAAACTAGCGAGCTGCATTTGCTAGCTAAGTAGGTGAAACTGAAAGTGAAAAAAATGATAATCTCTTTCTATTTCGCTCTTGCTTCGGCCTTCATTTTGGAAGAAATTAATTTGTTAAAAACTGTTAAACTATTGTCTTTCTCTCTCTTTGAGTCAACTACTCACCACATTTTATACACTGCAGTGGTTTCTAGCTGCAGCTTATGCTTTCAGTACTAGATTCATTATCTGATTCTTTGATTGGGTGGACAACATGTCAGTTGATGCTGCTAGAGCTCTAATAGACTGGACATCCTCCGGAAGTTGTCATAATTACTGTGTAAGTCTATTTGTGGGGGTGGGAACCATGAGCCTCCTAGGTTTTGTATTGAATTCGAAGTACCCAGAGGAGAGCGGAAGCTAGCTGTCCTCCGGCGACACCACGGTGCTATCTTCCCGAGTGATGTTGAGGCTACTGCAGACTTTTGCAAAATAGAGTGTTTTAATCTGGTACTTGGTGACGTGAATATATTTAGTATAGTTTTATCTAAAAAGGATACATTTTAAAATATTTTACATGGACATTTATGAAATTCACTGGGGAGGATGGTCCTCCCCTTCCTCTTCTGAAGCGCCTCAACTAGATGAAACCAAAATAAACTCTTTGGCCTGAATGCCACGTCTGGAGAAAACCTGGCACCATCCCTACGGTGAAGCATGGTGGTGGCAGCATCATGCTGTTGGGATCTTTTACAGCATCAACGACTGGGAGACAATGCAGGATCGAGGGGAAAGATAAACGGAGCAATGTACAGAGTGCTCAGGACCTCAGACTGGGGTGAAGGTTCACCTTTCAACAGGACAACAACCCTAAGCACACAGCCAAGACAAAGCAGGACTGGCTTTGGGACAAGTCTCTGAATGTCCTTGAGTGGCCCAGACAGAACCCGGATTTGAACCCGATCTAACATATTTGGAGAAACCTGAAAATAGCTGTGCAGCAACACTCCCCATCCAACCTGACAGAGCTTGAGAGGATCTGTAGAGAAGAATAGGAGAAAATCCCCCAAAACAGGTGTGCCAAGCTTGTAGCGTCATACCCAAGAAGACTCGAGTCTGTAATCACTGCCAATATGTGCTTCAACAAAGTCCTGAGTAAAGGGTCTGAATACTTATGTAAATGTAATATTTGTTATAAAATAAATTTGCAAGCATTTCTAAAAACATATTTTTGCTTCGTCATTATGGGGTATTGTGTGTAGATTAATGACGAAAAAAATATATTTAATCAATTTTAGAATAAGGCTGTAACGTAACAACATGTGGAAAAGGTCAAGGGGTCTGAATGCTTTCCGAATGCACTGTAAACTAATGTATAGAATTTATTACATGAGACAGAATTCCCAAATTCTACAGCACAACGGCAGAGCCATGTCTTAAATGTAAAACTAACAATGACTCAATAATACATGCCTTCTGGGAAGTCTATAAAGTCCAAAAGTCATGGGCAGAGTTAGAAAGTTGGCTGTGAGAAGTATTGCAATGCAAAAGTACTTTATAATCCATCTGTCTACACATTTAAAGACATGGCATATGAGCGTGCAGTGAGATACCCGATGGGTTGGACGAAACTCTTACATTTACATTTACATTTAAGTCATTTGGCAGACGCTCTTATCCTCTTCTCGCCATTCATATTGAAAAGACATATACGTACTAATAAACAATAAATCAACCAATCCTCCATCGTTAACACAATGGAAAGGTCAAATGCTTTATTATCTAAATATTGAAACTGCGTGGGCAATGGAGAGGAACAAAAGGGTGCAGTTTGAGGCCATGTGGTGGAGAATGATATGGGCGCTGGAGAATGATATGGGCGCTGGAGAATGATATGGGCGCTGGAGATGGGGGTGTGAGCAGGTGGGCAGGGGTGATGTTGTGGATGTTTCTGTGCATCTGTATGTTGTCGTTTGCATGTGTATATTTAGTTTTTAAGCTCATAAGTAAAATTTACAACAACAAAAAAGAGAAAAATAAGAGATGAGGCGGTCATGCAAAAATCATGTTAAACACTAATATTTCAGCTTGTCAAAACAAAGTGGTTGAACATTTACTGACTCAAGACATTTCAGCTTTTAATTTTTAATTAATTTGTAAAAAATAAAAAAAATGTCTAAAAACATAAATCCACTTTGATATTATGGGATATTGTGTGTAGACTGGTGACACAAAATCTAAATTTTCAATTTCAGGCTGTAACACAACAGAATGTGCAAAAGGTCAAGGGGTGTGATACTTTCTAAGGGCACTTTATTTGCATTCGAAAATGACATTTGTTACTATGGAGGTTTTGAATTCCCTACTAACAGGGAACACACACTCACAGAGCCTATAGGACTGTGTCATGTCACAGCAGTAGAGACAGAGACATGGGGGGGTTCCACTCTGTTGAACCACACACACACAGGTCAGAAATCACTGGGTCATGGGAGACTCTCTGTCCAGCCTGACATTATGAGAGATTCCATGGAAGTATAATAAGTGAAGGATATCTGGTGAAAGTACAACCTAGTTGCCAAAAAGTCTCTCACACACACACACACACACACACACACACACACACACACACACACACACACACACACACACACACACACACACACACACACACACACACACGAAGCGACTATTTACTCCAAAAAACAATATTGTTACTTATCTGATAACACAAATGCAGATATGTTATAATTCTTTCTAACATGCAATACATCACAAACTGTAGGGTGGTTGGTAAAGAAATACGTGAGCTACAGTATATAACACACATACTCAACCAGCCACTTTACTACATGCTAAATGACCAAGCTAACCGAGACAAAGATTCATCAACTCCTCTCTTCCATTGCCTTTATGCTTCATCAACATTATAGCCTTGCCTTCCCTTTCAGCTGTGCAGGACAACACATTTCCTGGTCATCAGGAATGCACCAGGGACACATTCTACTGTATGTACTGCTTTAGTAAGTGTACTCTGGTTTAAAAGTCAATAGGAAGCAGGAGGTTGATGAGCCCTCAGACTATGGCTGCGTCCGATTGCACTTTATTCCATGTAGTGCACTACATTCGACCAGGGCCCATAGGGCTCTGTAGTTGCGCACTATATAGGCAATATACTGAATATAGGGAATACGCTGGCATTTCAGACACAGCCTGGGTTTCTTTTAGACAGGCACTCTGCCTGGCCGTCAGAAACTACAACCGTAGTTGCTTTCCCACCTGCCATAATAGTGGTAATTGTGGGCAGTTGGTCTGTGGGTGGCTTGGTGGTAGTCGCCAACGCAGGTGTGGTCGTTGGCGGAGTCTGGACTGTTGTGGGTGCTGAGAGGGCACCACACCAAGAAGGTAGAGAAAAACAGTAAAATGATATCAGATGCACTAACATGGGAAAATGCTGATCGTGGATACACCATGAAATCATCCTTTGGCCATCTCCCAAAACAATATGGTTACGTCTCCACAAGCTGTAGCAGTACAGTATCTCCTATAGGTCTGCAAAGAATCCCTATGAGAGACTCTGGTGTATACACTCACAATCCCTCTCACATCATGTCCCTGGATTAGCCCTCATCTACACACTTTAAATCACCTCCCCCCTTTTAAGTTATAGACCAGCAGTAAGGGATATACAACTGTGGAAAAATGGGATTTGTGAGTGGGATCATTGTGATTAGAATGAAGGGACCCACCACAACATCAGAGGGGAGGGACACATTATAGAAGATAGTGTGCTATAAGTAAGACAAAATAATGATAGCATATGAACAGAGAATAAAAATTTATAATAAGCGATAACAAGCTCTACCCCGTTTGATTAGGACTTTACTTACTGCCAAGAGTCCCAGCAGCATCACCTGAGAGAGAGAGAGAAAGAGAGAGAGAGAGAGAGAGAGAGAGAGAGAGAGAGAGAGAGAGAGAGAGAGAGAGAGAGAGAGAAAGAGAGACAGAGAGAGAGTGAGAGAGAGACAGAGAGAGAGACAGGGAGAGAGAGAG
Organism: Oncorhynchus masou masou; assembly: GCF_036934945.1. Taxonomy (NCBI): domain Eukaryota; kingdom Metazoa; phylum Chordata; class Actinopteri; order Salmoniformes; family Salmonidae; genus Oncorhynchus; species Oncorhynchus masou. The sequence continues at coordinate 42,169,443 of NC_088236.1, read as the reverse complement.
ACAGACAGAGACAGAGAGAGAGACAGAGACCGAGAGAGAGAGAGAGAGAGAGAGGGGTACTTGAGGTTTACTCATTTATCTTTGAGAATTACAGTGTTTTTATGAATACGTCTGGGGGAAAAGAGAGCTGGAGGTTTTCGATGCCGTTGGAAGCAGCAGGCCCCCCATTCCCTCTGTAGTTTGCGAGTACAGCATAGGGTGCTTCTGCATATGTGTACATCTGTACGATTCCTCAAACTAACTGACATCTCTCCTTTGAAATGTGACAGCTTCAGCTGCTCCCCTCTGTGGCTGTGTAGAGCAGATGACCCAAATTCCTCTTCAACCATTACTTAATCCATCTAGTATGTGCCTGGTATAGTATGGTTGATACAGTATGGTCATGTTGGAAGTCTATACAGTAGCTATTAGGGATGAATATTTCCCCGAAAATCTACCAAGTGTCAATACCGGGAATAATCCCCCCCCCCCCCCCAAACAAATAAAAAAATCAGAACAGGAGTCGGGACTTTGGTTTTCAGTGGGCTTGGGACTGGATAGGAAAATAGCCTAGGCTCTAGGACAGGAGAAGATAGAATTGTCCCTCGTGCCTCTCTGCATTGTTAACAAACGTGATGTCAGTGGCAGAGATGCCTATGTAGGGAATTGTGCATAGGCCCATCACATTTGTGACTGTCAGAATATTCACAATAATAATAATAATAAAGGCACACATTCTTTTATAGACTAAACCTACTGTATGGGTTTCCTGTCGGGTTTATTAACTGCATTCGCGTGTGCAGTCCGGCATTGTCAATTGTGCGTGCGCTTTGAATTTATGGCGACTTCGTGTGAAGTAAATAAGCTAGGCTAAAGGCTTCCATGTGACAACCTGTTTGGATAATGTGCTATAAATGTTTTTGCTAATCTGATCCTGCGCATGTTGTGCATTAGTGCCGGTATTGGGGGATGATGTCATTTCCCGGGTCTTGTCATTGAATTTTTGTCAGGAAATGTGAAGAGTGTTCACGGGACAGTCCCGGGATCCCGGTTCCCCATGTTAATCCCTAGTAGCTATATTGTAGGTTACGTACAGGTATTGGGGGATCCGTTGGGGGTGGGTAGGTAGGATCCAGGTTTCCATGACTTGGCTTTGAAGCCCCTCTCACAGCGAGTGCAGTCCTGGCCCGTCGTATTGTGCTCACAGTCACACTGCAGGCTTCCCTCCCGAAAGGTGCACTGGCCAGCATGGAGGTTACACTTACACCTATGGCAAGTTAGGTGGGGGAGAGAGGTATAATCAATGTCAGTCCACGACATGTCACTGTTATGCCTTGCTTGAATTTGAACAACTGCTATGCTAATCATGCATGATCATGTATACCTTGTGGGAATTGACATTGCTGTAGACAAGCCAATCAATGCTTATGCCCCTTATGTACAGTAGAAATGAGCAGGTAGTTATCGATCAAGATATTGCTTGATAAATTGCTTACCTGGATAATTAGGGGTCTTAAATATGGTAGTAAGGTGAAAGAGTAAGATTTAAATTACATTGTTAAAGCACAAGCGATAAAACGTTGAAGATCGTGATTCAATATCTGCAGGACATATTTGCATGTTTTAGAATGGCAAGAGACAAAATCTTTCAGGGAAACAGAATCAAATAAATAGATAAGAAAATGTACACTCCCAGATCAACCAACACTTCCCAATCTCGAGAAATTACCTGGCCATGTACATCTAAATTATTTTTTCAAGGGGGTAGGATTGTGGTGGCGAGAGAGGTGGCAGGCAGGTTAGTATGGAAATGGTGACATTTGAATAACAATCTCCCTAATCAAATGAGGGAGTGACTTCCAATACCCTGTGTTCCACTCTGGTGAGCCACCCACCCTCCATTTGCATGAAATATTCATAGAATGGACCTCCACATCTCCAAAAGGATGTCTCCTCTCCTCCTCTCCTCGCCTCTCCTCTCAATTATGAGGGAAAATTCAATTGAATCAAAGGGGAATTATCCAAATAGTGACACTCTGATACCATAACGATGTACAGTAGGCTATCACTTTCTCAGGTGTGTTTTAACCAGTGGATATCTCATCACACCGACTTCAATATTGACTTTAAAAGGTTAGGTATATGCTCATCCTGGTAAAGATAGATACAAAAGGGGATAATATGAGGATGTGGCTCTCTCTCATTTCCTACCCAACACACTGAGGAGGATAATTGACAGACAGAGCCCGGTTTCATTCCAATCCCATTGACTTTAATTAAGTCTGTTTTCAAAAGCCCCCTTGGAAACAGTTGGAGTTTCTTCCACTCTCTCAAGACCTTTAAGCCATAATTAAAAACTTGGCGACAATCACGGGGCTTTTTCATCCCAGTGCTCCTGGAGACAGAACTCCCATCAAGCACCTCTTCATGACAAATTAATCAGTGGCCCACTTCGTCTCAGTGCCCTTGCTGGGAAAACCCACGACTCTCCAGCTTATCACTGGATCCTCCACTTTAGCCCAACTATTAATCAATTACAGTACTCTTTGGGCAGTTAGCAATCATCTTCCACCAAACCTCTTTGCACAAAGATAATTTTATTCACTCCTTAAAGGTCCAGTGCAGTCAAAAACTTGATTTTCTTTGTGACCCTTTTAATTGAGAACAATCACAGGAAGGTACTTCATCAAATCAAGTTTTGGCACATGCACCGAATACAACAGGTGTAGACGTTACTGTGAAATGCTTACTTATGAGCCCTTTCCCAGAGTTAAAAAGTCAGAAAGAATTGCTCAATAAAAAAAGGAAATAGTCATGCAATATAATAACCATACTATACACAAGGAGTACCGGGTTAATGTGCAGGAGTACGGTGGTTGAGGTAATACAGTGAAGACCCCTTCACTTTTTTCACATTTTGCTACATTACAGCCTTATTCTAAAATAAATATATTTTTAAAAAAGGTTCCTCAATCTCCAGACGGTACCACATAATGACAAACCAAACATGTTTTTAGACATTTTTTTAAATGTATTAAAAAATTTAAAACTGAAATTTACATAAGTATTCAGACCCTTGACTCAGTACTTTGTTGAAGCACCTTTGGCAGCGATTAATGCCTCAAGTCTTCTTGGGTATGACGCTACAAGCTTGGCACACCTGTATTTGGGGAGTTTCTCCCATTGTTCTCTGCAGATCCTCTCAAGCTCTGTCAGGATGGATGTTGCTGCACAGCTATTTTCAGGTCTCTCCAGAGATGTTCGATCAGGTTCAAGTCCGGGCTCTGGCTGGGCCACTCAAGGAAATTCAGAGACTTGGCTGTGTGCTTAGGGTCGTTGTCCTGTTGAATGGTGAACCTTCTCCCCAGTCTGAGGTCCTGAGCGCTCTGGAGTAGCTTTTTATCAAGGATCTCTCTGTACTTTGCTCCTTTAATCTTTTCCCTGATCCTGACTGTTCTCCCAGTCCCTGCCACCAAAAAACATACCCACAGCATGATGCTGCCACCACCATACTTCACCATAGGGATGGTATTGGCCAGGTGATGAGCGGTGCCTGGTTTCCTCCAGACATGACGCTTGGCATTTTGGTTTCATCAGACCACAGAATCTTGTTTCTCATGGTCCTTTAGGTGCTTTTGGCAAACTCCAAGCGGGCTGTCATGTGCCTTTTACTGAGGAGTGGCTTCCATCTGGCCACTCTACCATAAAGGCCTGAATGGTGGAGTGCTGCAAAGATGGTTGTCCAGCTCTAGGAAGAGTCTTGGTGGTTACAAACTCCTTCCATTTAAGAATGATGGAGGACATTTAGTTATTGGGGACCTTCAATGTTGCAGACTTTTTTTGATACCCTTCCCCAAATCTGTGCCTTGACACAATCCGGTCTTGGAGCTCTACGGACAATTCTTTCGACCTCATGGCTTGGTTTTTGCTCTGACATACACTGTCAACTGTGGGATCTTATGAAGACAGGTAAGTGCCTTTCCAAATCATGTCCAATCAATTGAATTTACCACAGGAAGACTTCAATCAAGTTGTAGAAACATCTCAAGGATAATCAAAGGGAACAGGATGCACCTGAGCTCAATTTCCAGTCTCATAGCAAAGGGTCTGAATACTTATGTAAATAAAGCATTTCTGTTTTTTATTTTTAATACATTTGCAAACATTTCTAAAAATGTTTTTTTTTGTCATTGTGGGTTATTGTGTGTACATTGATGAGAAAAAAATGGTTAATCTATTTTAGAATAAGGTTGTTTATGTAACAAAATGTGAAAAAGGTGAAGGGGTACATGTACATGTACCTTAGGCAGGGGTAAAAAGTGACTAGGCAATCAGGATAGATAATAAACAGAGTAGCAGCAGCGTATGTGAAGGGTGTGAAAGAGTGTGAACGTGTGTCTGCGTGAATGTGTGGCGTCAATATGTGTGTGTGTGTGTGAGCATATGTAGTGTGTGTGCGTGTGTGTACAGTATGCGTATGTGTGTGTTAGAGTGACAGTGTAGTATGTGTGAGTGTGTGGGTAGAGTGCAGTGAGTGTGCATAGAGCCAGTACAGGATAGTGTTTTAATATTTTAATTTTTAATTTTAATTAACCATTTGTCCAGGTAACCATTCCATGAACTGTTCAGCAGTTTTATGGCTTGGGGGTAGAAGCTGTTCAGGAGTCTTTTGGCCCCAGACATGGCGCTTCAGTGCTGCTTGCCGTGTGGTAGCAGAGAGAGCAGTCTATGACTTGGGTGAGTGGAGTCTTAGACCATTTTTAGGGCCTTCCTCTGATACAGCCTGGAATAGAGGTCCTGGATGGCAGGGAGCTCGGCCCCAGTGATGTACTGGGCGGTACGTACTACCCTCTGTATTGCCTTACAGTCGGATGCCAAGAAGTTGCCATACCAAGCGGTGATGCAGCCAGTCAAGATGCTCTCAATGGTGCAACTATAGAACTTTTTGGAGAATTTGAGGGCCCATGCCGAAACTTTTCAGCCTCCTGAGGGGGAAGAGGCATTGTCGTGCCCTCTTCATGACTGTTGTTGTATTTGGACCATGATAGGTCCTTAGTGATGTGGACACCGAGGAACTTGAAGCTCTTAACCCGCTCAAATACAGCCCTGTCTCGTTGAGTGGGGGTGTGCTCAGCCCTCCGTTTCCTGTTGTCCACGATCAGCTCCTTTGTCTTGCTGACGCTGAGGAAAAGGTTGTTTTCCTGGCACCACACTGCCAGGTGTCTGATCTCCTTCCTATAGGCTGTCTCATCGTTGTTGGTGATCCGGCCTACCACCGTCGTGTTGTCTGCAAACTTAATAATGTTGATGGAGCCATTTTGGAGCCATATAAGTCGTGGGTGTACAGGGAGTGCAGGAGGGGACTCAGCACGCACCTCGTGTTGCTGGTTAGCGTGGTGAATGTGTTGTTGCCTATCCTCACCACCTGGGGTGGCCCATCAGGAAGTCCAAGATCCAGTTGCAGAGGGAGGTGTTTAGTCCCAGGATCCTTAGCTTAGTGATGAGCTTTGAGGGTACTGTGGTGTTGAACCAGCCTTTCAAAGCACTTCATGGCTACAGATATGAGTGATACGAGGCGATAGTCATTTAGACAGGTTACCTTGGCGTTCTAGGGCACAGGGAATATGGTGGTCTGCTTGAAACATGTAGGTTTTACAGACTGGGTCGGGGAGAGGTTAAACATGTCAGTGAAGACACTTGCCAGCTGGTCAGTGCATGCTCTGAGTACACGTCCTGGTAATCCATCTGGCCCTGCGGCTTTGTGAATTTTAACCTGTTTAAAAGGTCTTACTCACATCGGCTACGGAGAGCTTGATTACAGTCATCCGGAACAGCTGGTGCTTCACTGGGCTCGTGGCTGGGTTTCCCTTTGTAATCTGTGATAGTTTGCCGGCCCTACCTCATTCGACAAGTGTCAGAGCCAGTATAGTAGGATTCGGTCTTCGACATGTATCGACACTTTGCCTGTTTGATGGTTCGTCGGAGGGCGTAGCGCAATTTCTTAAATAAACGTCCGGATTAGTGTCCCATTCCTTGAAATTGGCAGCTCTAGCCTTAGCTCAGTGCAGATGTTGCCTGTAATCCATGACTTCTGGTTGGGATATGTACGTTCGATCACAGTTCGGACAATGTCGTTGATTCACTTATTAATGAAGCTGGTGACTAATGTGCTTAACTCCTCAATGCCATCAGATTAATCACGGAACATATTCCAATCTGTGCTAGCATTGTTAAGCAGAAATGATTTGATAATGAGATTTTTAAAAATGGCTGCATTGAACCTTTAACATGCTCATAGAACTTCCTTGCCAACTATTTCAGAAAGACAGCTCGAAACATTTCATGTTGAAGCCACCACAGATGTCTGAACCGAATACAGGAGTCCTTCCCGAGCTATTTCCGGCGTTCACAGGAACATTTTCCATCCTCCTCCACCATTTATGCTTACAAATAATGCATGAACGTCGAACATGTTAAATGTACACGGTATTTGCATCCACTGGCAGGTCCCCCATTTCTGTAAGAAAGCCACTGTTGCATATTTAATGACACAGACCCGACCCAAGCCCTATCCCTGACTGTAGCGCTTCCAGGAGAAAGGGCACTCTAAACAAAAGAAATCGGATGCAAAAGAGACCTGTCTTGTCTGATGGCAGAATAAATGCCTACTGGCATATTCTAAATGTGCTTAGTTATGGGATGTGAAACACTATGCAATGCGCACACACACTAGTAGGCAGATTGGTATGCATCACAGTGAATATTCTAAATTATTGATGCCTCACAAAAAGTGCAAAGTGGACAGTAAAGCCCCTTGATTAAAAAAGGGGAGCGAGCCAAGGAATCATCTGTTATACTGTAAAGGACAGTATGGACAAGGTGGCTCTATCTTTGACTAAAAACACTGTTTTCCTCTTTTCCTTTAAGGCCTTCAAAGCCTATAAGTCACTGAAGCATGGGGGTGGCTGCGGAAAAGAGAATATACTGTATATTAATGGCTCTGTTCACACTGCGCTCTACATTCAGGAAGTATCCTGCCTTCACGCAATGGGTGTCACAGACACACAAAGTCAGACACACACACACACACATGCACCCCCACACACACACACTCATAGACCATCTATCCATAGTGAGTCATTCATTACTGAGACCATGTTGGATTTTCAAGAGCAAAATCAGTGTGCGGAAATTGCACTGTTGTCAATTTCTGCCCCCCCCCCCCCCACCCCCTTATGAGTGTGGATGGAGCCTCACTAGTATGCTCTCGGAGGAAAATGCCCTCCTTCCGTCCCAGAACCAGGGCAGCTATATCCGGTTGCTGCAGGGCAAACACCCCCACTGTCTGGGCTCATGAGCTCATGTTACAGGCCAGCCAAGCCCTGCTATTGGGCCAGCATCAAACCCCCATCCGGCCATCTGGAGTGGAAGAAGGAACAGTACCGTACATTCTACATATGGCTCGGACACACTACGATTACCACGCACAGGACAGATTGACTGGAGGAGATGTTACGCAATTGCAAACACAGGAAGACTTGAACAATACTGTTTTTTAATCCGCCGAATATAATGACATAATCACGGCCTATAAATAGCTGAATGTTTATTAGCGTTGGCGAGCCAGAGCCACCAGCCCCCCTTTCAAGACGATATAAACAAAAAAAAAGCTTGCATCTGCTGGAGATGAGAAATGCAGCATTTAGGTGAGTAAATAACAGCAAGCGCTAAACAAATGTGGATAGACAGATAAAAGGCTGGTGTAGAGTGGCATGCTCTGCTCACTTACAGCTGGGAGCTGCAGTTAATGGAAGCTTTATTTATTTCCTCAACTTCTCTCGTGAGAATCCCCCACTGTTTATTTTCATTTGCCGGGCGCTCACTGCCAGTGACTCATGATGACTAGCTTAGTCCCAAATAAGAATGGATGGAGAGGAGACAGGGACAAATGGTGCCCTGCGAGGTACCCTCCTGCACAAAGGGGGCCACATCTGTCATTATTACAGCTGTTAAGACTCACTTCTTCTTTGGAGAGAAAGGATTTTTTTTTCAACCAAGAAAACAATGACTGTTTCTGACCTACTACTCAGCTGGGACAATTAGGCTCATAACCACCATGATGCAGTTATAGAGTGGGCTTCACCTGACTATTGGGATTATCAATGAATTCAAGAGGGTCAAAAAAAATAACATGACTTCATTCTGTAGGCCTGTATTGGTAGTCTAGGAGCAACATTGTATGGCTCCTGATATTGGTTTGCTGGTGTACAGGTTGTCTCCATAGGCTTTGAAGAGCCAAACGTGTAATTGGCTTCAAACATCCTTTTCTGTTTGGTCCTGATCCGTGACTGGGACTGGACGAGTTCTGACCTCCGCTAATGACAAAGCTACTCAGGGTTCACACAACAGCTCTCCAATGGAGGTACCATTTCACCTCACTAACAGCCCCTTCCCTTTCCCTATATCTACTATACATTCCTATAGGGGTTCTGAGGTACTGCAGCTCCAGAATGCTGCTAGCCCCTTGACAGCAGATGCAGTCACACAGAGTTCATTGCTTCACATGCTTTTTGCCATTTCTCTCGTTTCTCTTTCACTGTGCTCTGAGGAACTTATGATATGAGGAGAAAATAAAAATCCTGCTGTTTCCCTCCAATACCCGCGAGAGCACTGGATCCCCAACCGACTCAGAGACAGCTACAGGAGACCTTTTTTTCAACATTTTCCACCTTTGCCCCCTCCTGGAGGATTGTGCAGTTTAAGGGTTGGTGAGCACCAGAATGGCCCGTGGAGCACTACCCCATGAGGGGAGCAGCAGGCCATTCACGCGGCTGGCTCTTTAACTACCAATTTCAAATGACCTTGAAAGCTTTGGCATGGACAGCTCCTGTAAATTATTTACACAGGATGCATGAAAAAAAAACACAAAAAAAACACCTTCCCCTGCAATCCCAACGAACAAGGGTGGAAGTCAAATGCGAAGCGCAGCTCCTTTTCCCGAAGGGATATGCAGATAGGCAGAGATATAGACACATTAGTGTAAGTGAGAAGTGTAGACAAAGTGAAGCTGTAGAAAGGGAGTTGGCTTTCAAATTTCTCTGAGCACATCAAAATAGTTAAAGGACACTGGGAAAATAAAAGGCTCCTTTTGCATAATTCATTTGTGGGCTCCGTGGGTTGAGGCTCTGTGGGGGGGGTTTCTGCCAATTATGACCAGAATGTTGTAAAAACACCTGCAGCGCAACTGTCCACAGCAGGGACCGTTAGGGACTGAATCCATTTCACTACTCCCGTAAAAACACAATGTGGAATCTGTACTATTTCTATCTACAGTAAATGAAGAGTAATGTGACAAAGGAATTATTATCATTTTGATTTGACACGCAGTCTCTGAACCCCCTCTGGCGTTTTACATTTAGGTCATTTAGAAAACACTCTTATCCAGAGCGACATACAGTCGCAATTAGGGTTAAGTACCTTGCTTAAGGAAACTGTTGTTTTTCACCTAGTTGGCTCAGAGATTCGAACCAGCAAACTTTCAGTTACGAGCTCAACACTCTTGACCACTAGGCTACCTGCCGCCTATGTGACACAAGAACACGCAGAACATCTGTATGCCCGAGTCAGACACATCAAATCAAACCACCTTTGATTGGTCACATACACATATTCAGCAGATGTTTACTGAGGGCCGAAATGCTTGGGTTCCTAGCTCCAACAGTGCAGTAGTATCAAACAGTGCAGTAGTATCTAACAATTCACACAAATATAAAAGGAAAATAATGGAATTTAGAAAAAGAGAAATATTAGGACGAGCAATGTCGGCGTGGAATTGACTAAAATACAGTAGAATAAAAAAACAGTATATACATATGAGATGAGTAAAGCAGTATGTAAACATTATTAAAGTGACCAGTGTTCCATTATTAAAGTGGCCAGTGATTCCATGTCTATGTATATAGGGCAGCAGCCTCTAAGGTGCAGGTTTGAGTAACCGGATGGTAGCCGGCTAGTGATGGCTATTTAAGGTCTGATGGCCTTGAGATAGAAGCTGATGGCCTTACCGGACCACAACCTTACCGGGTTCAGTATGAGGCCTATCACTGCTTTGAGCTATACAGTACTTCCTGGCACTAAGGGTGATAGTAATGATAATGAACCATATGCTCTTGTGAATTAAAGGATGGATGGACAGGTTGGCTGACCACAGTTCTCCTACTGTGATGGAGCTGCACCAAAAATGAGTCTGCCTCATCATTGAAATGGGCAGATGAAAATTTGATGAGGGACATCGTGCTGCTGAAATATTCTGTTTCCTGGCAAGGACACCCCATTTTTGTTTGGGACCCTGGAGGCATGGGATCCATGCAGGCTGACACAATATTTACGCCTGAGGTGCTGTTAGCATACAAGGAGGATCCCACACTCAGCAGTCTTTCAAATATCCCATCCCCGCAAACGTTGCTGCATAAAACCCAGATATCCCAGCTCTTTCCTCAGAGACAAATTGCCCGCCCAGTAACCTTTGAAGATACTGGCATCATTGGGGAAACAAACCGCTCTTCATTTCAAATTATGTTTTACTCCCACAATTTGGCCCTTGTAAATGTATGTATAAATATTTCCCCCTACAAATAAAAACTGTGCTTATCCTGATGTCCTCCCTTAGCGTTGCCTCTTACTTGAGCCACCTGGAGGATAGAGAGTTTGACGGTAAACTATAACGATAAAAGACCTAAAATTAGCACTAACCTGCTGAGTGACAATGCAAAGCTAGTCAAATGAACACAATTTTTCTAATAAATTGACACACTAGAAGCTTACAGTTTAAAAGGCCTGTTTCATCTCATTGGGTAATGAGGATCCTACAGAAATAGACAACACTGCAGAGCAGGGGGACTGGGGAGAGGGAGCGAGGGAGGGAAGGAAGGAGTGAGGGAGGGAGGTTGAGAGCGAGGGTGGGAAGGAAGGAGGAAAGGAGGGTGCTGTTCTCTACTCATACAGAGCTTACTTCCTGAGATGACAGCAATAGTTACTCATATTCCAGCCCCCTGAAATGTTAATTTCATTAGGCGCATTAGGGTTGTCCTGTAAGTGTTGGAGTACCAGACCGCGAGCAGCGGTTTTCTATTTTCATAATTCATCTGCAACCCAAAGCAAAGAGACCAACAGCGCAGAAAGCATGGACGGGTTAACTCTGTTATCCTCCTAAGCCTGGACAGAGCATCATCAGTCATACAATAGGCTACTCCCCTACAGGGGAACACATCGAGAAAAGAGCTGGTGGAAAAACTAGGCTTTAGAGAGAGAAAAACATGGATGCATTTGTCAACATACAGTATCTACTATGCTGATATACTGTACTATACATTCAGTGGGACCAGACAGTCAAACCTTAAAATGATTTCAAATTAAATAAATGAAAACATGCACATAATGCATTTCAGATAGCTACATTGTCTAGAATGGTTCATTTCTGAAGACAAATTGTTGAGAATACTAAGGAAAAGATCAAAGAGAAGAGCATGTGCCGTGATAAAGAAAATAATATTGACCAAGACCAGCAACAAAGTTCACAGGCAATATCATGTGCTGAGTCAACGTAATTACACAAACTGTTACTACACTCCGTGCAACTGTGTTGGGATATGTGTGTGTGTGTGTGTGTGTGTGTGTGTGTGTGTGTGCAGTGCACAGGTGTCATCATACCAGCCAGGGTTTGGTTCTATCGACAGTATCCCTCACACAAACATACTGTATGTGTACTAACTAAGTAATGCCTTGCAGTTTCCTCAAGACACATTGTTCATTTCCCTTTTTTCAAAAGACACCTTCAACATACAGGTACAGTTTGGCAGGGGATCCCACTTGGCACAAACTGGTTGAATCAACATTGTTTCAAAGTGTTTTGTCAGCGTATTGTGACGTGGAATCTACGTGGACAATACTGTACATTGGATTTGAAAAAATGTTATCATGTAAACTGTTGTTTTGAGGGCGAAATTTCAACCACAGGATTATGTCATCATGGTAACCAATTTTCAACACAGATAAACCTTGTACAGTGCCTTGCGAAAGTATTCGGCCCCCTTGAACTTTGCAACCTTTTGCCACATTTCAGGCTTCAAACATAAAGATATAAAACTGTATTTTTTGTGAAGAATCAACAACAAGTGGGACATAATCATGAAGTGGAACGACATTTATTGGATATTTTAAACTTTTTTAACAAATCAAAAACTGAAAAATTGGGCGTGCAAAATTATTCAGCCCCTTTACTTTCAGTGCAGCAAACTCTCTCCAGAAGTTCAGTGAGGATCTCTGAATGATCCAATGTTGACCTAAATGACTAAATGACTAGATAAATACAATCCACCTGTGTGTAATCAAGTCTCCGTATAAATGCAACTGCACTGTGATAGCCTCAGAGGTCCGTTAAAAGCGCAGAGAGCATCATGAAGAACAAGGAACACACCAGGCAGGTCCGAGATACTGTTGTGAAGAAGTTTAAAGCCGGATTTGGATACAAAAAGAATTCCCAAGATTTAAACATCCCAAGGAGCCCTGTGCAAGCGATAATATTGAAATGGAAGGAGTATCAGACCACTGCAAATCTACCAAGACCTGGCCGTCCCTCTAAACTTTCAGCTCATACAAGGAGAAGACTGATCAGAGATGCAGCCAAGAGGCCCATGATCACTCTGGATGAACTGCAGAGATCTACAGCTGTGGTGGGAGACTCTGTCCATAGGACAACAATCAGTCGTATATTGCACAAATCTGGCCTTTATGGAAGAGTGGCAAGAAGAAAGCCATTTCTTAAAGATATCCATAAAAAGTGTCATTTAACGTTTGCCACAAGCCACCTGGGAGACACACCAAACATGTGGAAGAAGGTGCTCTGGTCAGATGAAACCAAAATTGAACTTTTTGGCAACAATGCAAAACGTTATGTTTGGCGTAAAAGCAACACAGCTGTGTGTGTGTGTGTGTGAACACACCATCGCCACTGTCAAACATGGTGGTGGCAGCATCATGGTTTGGGCCTGCTTTTCTTCAGCAGGGACAGGGAAGATGGTTCAAATTGATGGGAAGATGGATGGAGCCAAATACAGGACCATTCTGTAAGAAAACCTGATGGAGTCTGCAAAAGACCTGAGACTGGGACGGAGATTTGTCTTCCAACAAGACAATGATCCAAAACATAAAGCAAAATCTACAATGGAATGGTTCAAAAATAAACATATCCAGGTGTTAGAATGGCCAAGTCAAAGTCCAGATCTGAATTCAATCGAGAATCTGTGGAAAGAACTGAAAACTGCTGTTCACAAATGCTCTCCATCCAACCTCACTGAGCTCGAGCTGTTTTGCAAGGAGGAATGGGAAAAAATTTCAGTCTCTCGATGTGCAAAACTGATAGAGACATACCCCAAGCGACTTACAGCTGTAATCGCAGCAAAAGGTGGCGCTACAAAGTATTAACTTAAGGGGGCTGAATAATTTTGCACGCCCAATTTTTCAGTTTTTGATTTGTTAAAAAAGTTTGAAATATCCAATAAATGTCGTTCCACTTCATGATTGTGTCCCACTTGTTGTTGATTCTTCACAAAAAAATACAGTTTTATATCTTTATATTTGAAGCCTGAAATGTGGCAAAAGGTCAAAGTTCAAGGTTGCTTAGTTTTCATATTTGTCACTGACTACTACCAATATGCTCTCATGAGAATGATTATTGAGAAATTATTATTAACAAAAAATATTCACTGTTGCTATCGAACTCATTCCGAAGGGTACGTTTAAGAGAGCAAATTAAAATGTAACCATACTTTATAAGTCATATATCATCAATATTTGGCCTATATAGCATTTGCAAAGTCATCAACAGCTATTGTTTTAATTCAAACCAAGGTTCAACTAAAATAGACAATACATATAGGCCTCAGGGATACAAGCTTTGGTTGATTTCAAATGTAATCTTCAAGTTAATCATTAATATGTTGGATTCAAGTCTCCATCTCAACAAAAGATCTGTTAAAGAATAGGACTACATCAAATGAAACTTTATTTCAAGTGCATTTAAGGGTTGATTCGATCTAGTCCTATTATGTCAACTTAGATTCTGACCACAAGCCAGAGACCACTATGATGACACACCAAATGCGTTTGATGGATTGTGGAAAAGAGCAGGAATAGGTTTTTTGTAGGCTACAGTGCAAGCTACATCTTCCAATGGTGCGACTGCTGTCGGCATCAAAGATTATATGACCAATTTGAAAAAACGCTTGGAGCTGGTTCAGAGATAAGGATGACAGCAGTGGTGTAGGCTACTGGCGATATGTATATCACTTATGCATATTATTGATATCTACACAGCAATTATGTGAATCATGGAATACAAGTTTGAGGGAGTTCCTCCTTTGTAAACTCCTCTGTGGTATTGTGCTCCACACATAATGTAAAAAACTATTTGAATTTAAGAAGACCACAAGTAGGGATTTTCAGTGGCAAGTATTCATGGATGCCAAGGGAAGCCAGGCTTCCCCCAAAAAAATCCCCAAGGAAAAAAGAGAAACATGTTAAATAATGTATCTTTTGTCTCTCGGTTTTTCATAATTTCCATCAACTCTAAAGAGGCTGAATGTATCTCACCGGAGAAAGCATCTGAGCGAGCAAAACAACGCCCCTCGTCTCTGTATGTGTAGGCCATCGATCTGATGACGTCTGGTCAAAAAGAGTATGACATTGTTGCCGCCCATAGTATTGAATGCAAGGGAAGGAAGCCAGCGAGCATTTGGCCTCCCTTGATAAAAAAGTATAAAATAATAGCCAATCAGCATTGAGCTAAATTGAGTGAGCTCAACTGTGAATTGTCCTGGCGCACCAAAAAAAAAGGCAAGTCAGTTTGGATTTGGATTCTCTCCAATCACATCACATACATCATTGACAGAAACAACTTTAATTGTTGCATCTCGTTGCATTGTTGTCCTGTAGCTAGCTAGCCAAAATGGTCCCTTTCCTAAATTATCCCCATCTCCATCCATGGCTTTGGGCTTGTGGTTTTACTTCATTTTCCGTACTGGCCAATAATTATAACGGTCATTCTGATCCAAACATAAATTCATACATTGTGCCCCAGTATGTTCAGTATGTAGCTAGATGTAATTTTAACTAGCTAACATTGCCAATAAAAGTGAAGTTAGGCTAGCTAGCAAGCAAGCGTTTTAGCCAGGTAGCCTAGGACGCCAAAAAAACAAAACATGTACTCGAAAAATGTCAGATATCTTTACCTCTATGGGATCGGTGTCCCTAAACCGGGACGGTAGTTGCCCAATATGCAATAATGTGACTAGAAGTACATTGTAAGCAACAGCCAATTCTGGGACATAGACATGCTTAATATGGGCAGAAAGCTTAAATTATTGTTAATCTAACTGCAGTGTCCAATTTACAGTAGCTATTACAATAAAAGAAATACCATGCTATTGTTTGAGGACAGTGCACAACAACAAAACACTTATCACGGCAACTAGCTTTATACATTCACCTCTGAAGGTAAATAATGTACTGACATTCAGTAATCTTGCTCTGATTTGTTATCCTGATGGTCCCAGAGATAAAATGAGGTGTAGTTTTGTTTGGAAAAATACATTTTTATATTCAAATGTAAGAACTGGGTTCTAAAGTTTTAGCCCACTGCTGTCTCTGGCTCCACACCGGCCGGCCATCTAGATGTGCTAATTAACAGGTTAACATGTTTTCTGTAGGAAATGTCATGTATGACATTCCTGGGAGAGTGTAAACTTAACCTTTTTATTACAATAGCATTGTTGTATGTTCTCTGTAGTTATGTACACAAAAATGTATAAATTGACCAATTGATACAACATGTGATGTAGTAATGTAACTCTTCACTGGATCAGTATGTAACTTTGCACAGACACTGCTGCCATCTCGTGGACAACATCTAAATTACACCTCAAATCCTTTCAATGTATGGCCTTTCTCTTGCATTTCAAAAAAATTTGAAAACAGATGTTTTTTTGTTTGTATTATCTTTTACCAGATCTAATGTGTTATATTCTCCTACATTAATTTAACATTTCCACAAACTTCAAAGTGTTTCCTTTCAAATGGTATCAAGAATATGCATATCCTTGCTTCAGGTCCTGAGCTACAGACAGTTCGATTTAGGTATGTCATTTTAGGTGAAAACTGAAAAAAAGGGGTCCAATCCTTAATAAACTTGCTTGACAATGCTGTAGGTCATGTGACTGTTTGTTTGTGGGTCATATGACTTCACCGGACAGAGTTTGCTCCCTGGTTTTGTGAGGAAACAAAGGTGTGGTTGAATTTCTTCTGCCAAATGTGTCTTCTTATTGGCCTTCGGACTATATATCACAATTGCAAGGCATATGAACTAACAGGTTATAGAGTAAACACAATTAATATGGCAATATGGCTTTTTTTCTGGCTTGGTTTCGCCAGTGATTTTACACATGCACCACTACTGGGGATTTTATTGATCAATCTAATTCATGCTGATAAAAAAAAAATATCCAAAAAGCCTAACGGATATGCTTAAACTCATTCACCTTTGACAGACTTCAAGAACTGTAAACTACCGAGAAATCAAAGTGTCACCCATAGAGATCCGATTAAATTAATTAAGTATTCTAATTCCTAATTATATGGTGTTACCAACAAAAATGTAAACAATAAACCAATAGCAAATACAGCATATGGCATTAATGTTTCACTTCATGCAAATAGCACTTTTCGGTAGTGCTCAAAGCATGCCATTCCATCGTTTTTGGATAATATTCAGGGAAAACATTTAGACTAATCTATATTTACAAGTCCTATTCTTGTAGATCAAGGGTATTTCATTAATTGGAATGACTGGATTTAAAAATATATATATATTTTAAATATATAGCCTAATCATTTTATCTGTATTGAAGTGGAAAGAAATGGGTTAGAAGCCAATACAACCATAGCCGCAGGAAGTAAATGTGCAGAGGGTGCTGCAGCACCTAGTGTAAAATTTGAATAAAAAAATATTCGTTTCAGGACATGTATGTCGCACTTCACTACTTTACAGGAGTGGCATTTCAACGTAAACATGTATTTTTTTTATCAAAATGCATTTTTTGGGGCAGAAATGCCTTCTGGGACATGTTAACTTTCATGTGTCTTAATAACAAACGTGTACTCTTTCCATAAATAGGTGTAATTATTGTTAAATTATGAGCCAAGTTGGCTTAGCCACGGAAAAAGGCAGGAACCTTCCCACTAGCCATGATTGGCTGAGAAAATGAATGGGCTGGGCTTGCCGGAAAATGAGTTTGGATTGGTATGCCATGTAGCATGCTTCTGTCAATAATATGAGCTGTTCAGAATGTGTTGACAGTCCTTTCATCCATGTACAGTGGGGCAAAAAAGTATTTAGTCAGCCACCAATTGTGCAAGTTCTCCCACTTAAAAAGATGAGGGGCCTGTAATTGTCATCATAGGTACACTTCAACTATGACAGACAAGAGGAGAAAAAGAAAATCCAGAAAATCACATTGTAGGATTTTAAGTATAAGTGGTGGAAAATAAGTATTTGGTCACCTACAAACAAGCAAGATTTCTGGCTCTCACAGACCTGTAACTTCTTCTTTAAGAGGCCCCTCTGTCCTCCACTCGTTACCTGTATTAATGGCACCTGTTGGAACTTGTTATCAGTATAAAAGACACCTGTCCACAACCTCAAACAGTCACACTCCAAACTCCACTATGGCCAAGACCAAAGAGCTCTCAAAGGACACCAGAAACAAAATTGTAGACCTGCACCAGGCTGGGAAGACTGAATCTGCAATAGGTAAGCAGCTTGTTTTGAAGAAATCAACTGTGGGAGCAATTATTAGGTAATAGAATACATACAAGACTACTGATAATCTCCCACGATCTGGGGCTCCACGCAAGATCTCACCCCGTGGGGTCAAAATGATCACAAGAACAGTGAGCAAAAATCCCAGAACCACACGGGGGGAGCTAGTGAATGACCTGCAGAGCACTGGGACCAAAGTAACAAAGCCTTGGTAAAAACTCAACTCATCGTGTTTGGAGGACAAAGAATGCTGAGTTACATCCAAAGAACACCATACCTACTGTGAAGCATGGGGGTGGAAACATTATGCTTTGGGCCGTTTTTCTGCAAAGGGACCAGGACGACTGATCCGTGTAAAGGAAAGAATGAATGGGGCCATGTATCGTGAGGTTTTGAGTGAAAACCTCCTTCCATCCTTCCAAGGGCATTGAAGATGAAACGTAGCTGGGTCTTTCAGCATGACAATGATCCCAAACACACCGCCCGGTCAACGAAGGAGCGGCTTCGTAAGGAGCATTTCAAGGTCCTGGAGAGGCCTAGCCAGTCTCCAAATCTCAACCCCATAGAAAATCTTTGGAGGGAGTTGAAAGTCCATGTTGCCCAGCAACAGCCCCAAAACATCACTGCTCTAGAGGAGATCTGCATGGAGGAATGGGCCAAAATACCAGCAACAGTGTGTGAAAACCTTGTGAAGACTTACAGAAAACGTTTGACCTCTGTCATTGCCAACAAAGGGTATATAACAAAGTATTGAGATAAACTTTTGTTATTGACCAAATACTTATTTTCCACCATAATTTGCAAATAAATTCATAAAAAAATCATACAATGTGATTTTTCTGGATTTTTTTTCCTCATTTTGTCTGTCATAGTTGAAGAAGTGTACCTATGATGAAAATTACAGGCCTCTCAACTTTTTAAGTGGGAGAACTTGCACAATTGGTGGCTGACTAAATACTTTTTTGCTCCACTGTATATGAGTATGAGTCTCGCTACATTTTGAGATACGTTTCTAATCTTGTCAGAAAGCTGTTTATTTTTATTTCATGTTAAAGCGTACTGTTTGTTAGCTAGAAAATGCTAGCTTTCTGGCTTGATAACGTTACATGTATGATCTGTGTAGAAATATTATTCTAATCAGAAATCCATTTGCATTGCTAGTTATAGCCTAATGTTAGCTAGCTAACATTGAACATAGTTTGTTAGCTTTAGCTACCTGCAGATTCATATTACAGCTATGACAATGTTTGTATTGGTAGTAGTATGTTGGGATTGTTCCAGTTCATTGTTTAACTAGCTAGCTACATGTCTAAACAAAAAGATTCCACTTCGGCTGGACAATAGTGACCCATCCACTAAGCTAGATGTGGCTGGGGGGTGGTTATAGCATTTCCTTCACGTGACCAATCGATGTGTCGCGTAAGCGTCATCTAATAATGCAACCACTTCACCGTACCATTTACACCTTATGTATCCTGTGCATGTGACAAATAAACCTAGATTTGATTTGATATAGCATATGTTTACCACATGGCCTCCCATGTGAATGCTTAAAGAGATGGGTGTAGACAAAGAGCTCTCCAGTAGGTGTACCAAAACATTCAAGGCCCATTTTTTGAAAAGTGGGGTTTACATGTTTATCATCTTTCAAAGCAGAATTAATTTCCCATTGTTCCTCAACTGCAGTGTATGATATATCGTTTTCTAGCGCTGAGTCTCTACTTTTATCCAATGATAAATACACAATTTCAAATGTTGCTACATAATACAGAATCGAGACGGTCGGTCACATATTAATACAAATATATATTATTATTTGTTGAAAATATTTTTCACAAAAGTAGTGCACTAGTCCTTTACTACTATTAGTGGATCAATATGGATATACGTAGCGTGGGCAAACACATTTTTCAGCATCTCCCCATGGTAGTTGTATAATTAAGAACAGTATCTTGCAGGATTCAATAGTTGGAATTGTAAGAGATATTGCCCTGTCTCTTTCTCTGTGATTATCATTCTAATGGAATCCAGAAAGAACAAAACCCTGTCTTCAAACACTTACATCAAAAGGTTATGGGCAAAGACACAAAACATCCACATCAAATTATTATTATTTTTGGATCAAATAACATGGAAAACAACCACGTTTTGTGCAGTATTAATTTACCATCCTTCCAACCCACTTAATGTGGTTTATAAGGATGGTAAATTAATACTGCACAAAAAGTAGTACATTAGTGTATTGTCATCAAGGTTTGTACCTGTAGACTTTGCATCACCATGAAGGAAAACAACGCACAATACAGTAATTGAGTACATTGAGACATCAAGTGGTTTGTGATAATCTGATCTGATATTATGGCTCAGTTTGGTTGAGCATGGCTCTTGCCATGCTAGGGTTGTGGGTTCGATTCCCACTGAAAACATATATCAAGCAAGCATTTTATATTCCACAAGTATTATTAGATGAGCTGTTCTGTACAGATAATTATCAGACAGAAGTTACAAATGCTGGTAAATACAAAAATATATTTAGTAAAAATATAAAATAAAAAAAACACAAAAGCCTTTACTGGTCTTGTATTAGCGGACTGATATAGACGTCTTCTGTGCGGGCAATATTTTTTTCCCTGCATCCCCCTTCCACCCTCAAAAATCGCAGCATCCCCACCCCCAAACTACCGCAGCTATGTACATAACCCATAAAGTAAAATCCAACATCCATTTATGGCCAGTTATCTAAACTCTAACATTGATTTATCCTGCAATAGATGTCGTTCAATTGGTAACACACATTGTCTTCTTCTAATGCCTCTTAAGGGGAAAGTAATCTAAAAGTAAGTTTAGATTACTTTACTGAGTTTGGGTTATCCAAATATGTTACTTATTGCAATTTTGGACAGGTAACTAGTAACGGTAATGGTTTACATTTAGAAAGTAACCTTCCCAACCCTGAACTCATCCACTCATTAACTGCCGAAGGACTTTGAGAAAGACCAGAAAAGGGCAGGCATCCATTTCCTCCAGACAAAGCGGCCCTGATCATGTTACCTTGCCCTCACCATAGCCAAGGCCCATAGCTGGATATTTGACGGACAGCTCTGATGGTGATGATTTAAGGGCTTAGAAGCAAACTCACAAGACTCTCATGAGTTGTTTAAGTGGCCCTTTACCCCCACCCTGCAACCCTTACATTCATAACGCGTTTCCTCATACTACTGTTCTACAGCACATGACTCCACTCTAGAAGCACAGGCTGTTCCAAAACTAGGCCAAAGACTGCATCATACACAAGCAATTGCAGACCAAAGCAAAATAATTACAGAAAAACTGTATAGACACATACAGTAGCGGCAGTGCACTAACTTCCTCCCTAATCTTACTTTACCCAAGACAATAGAGTCGTGCAGAGATTATACTGAAATTGCATCATCATAAATCTAATTTGCTCTTCTTTGCTTTACAGAGATCTATTCAGTGTGCCGTGATTTGAGTCAGTTCCGGATACAGGTGTCCTTTTTACTCAAAATATTACCGTACAAGGTTAATCTCGAGTGGTGCAGCGGTCTAAGGCACTGCATCTCAGTGCTAGAGGCATCACTACAGACCCTGGTTTGATTCCAGGCTGTATCGCAACCGGCTGTGATTGGGAGTTCCATAGGGCGGTGCACAATTGAACCACCATCGTCCGGGTTAGGGTTTGGCTGGGGTAGGCTGTCATTGTAAATAAGAATTTGTTCTTAAACTGACTTGCCTAGTTAAATAAAGGTTAAATAAATAAAGAAGGGCATAGGCAGTTAGAATGATAGTGTCAGAGACCAGCCCCATGTCATAATGACAGTGAAAGGATACATCCCATAATACTTTTCACATCTTGTGATTGGACAGGCCCCTGAGGTTGAGAGGGTCACTGCTGCAATTGTCAGGTGTGACAGACTGTCGTCTGGGGGGGGACGCTCTCTGGGATTCTCTGATCCACCCAGTCTCCTTAACAACTCAAATCCCTCCACAGTCAAAGCACAGTGCAGCAACACCAGTAATGGAGTGAAGCCACTCAGAGTCCCATACTGTCCACGGGCCTTAGAGGACAACTGTCTGGACACAATGGCGACAGGACTGTGTGTGGATCTGAATGTTAGGCTGGACAACTCTCTTCCAAGACTGGCGAACACATTTCACAAAGTCATGTCTGTGTTTTGTATAGTACTGCATTATTAATTAACAGGCATTGTGGGCTGGGGTGGTGCAAGTGTAAAGGTGGGTGGTTCTATGTCGGAGGATCGGGAGGAAAATGTTATGCTTTTTCTACCCGTCTCATTTGTCTCCCCCACTAATCCATTTACTCTGTAAGAGCTTATCTTTCTGTATTTACTTTTTATTTTGTTTTATTCAATTTGGACTTTAAAAAAAAATTTTTTTTACATGGAGCTGTTTTCCAATGAGAGAGGTGGTGGCAGGAAACAGATAGGAATTAGGTTAAAGGGAGAGAGGCCAAAATGCCACTGTCAGGTTCTGCCCACAGGATCCTTGTTGTGGAAAAATAAATCAATCCTGTTAGCATGCAGAATTATTCCTCCACACTTGTATAAATCAGGTTGACAATGTGTCTCCATAGTCCCAGCCAAAGGAAATCACCTGTTCCACTCAGACTGAGATTGTGTGGAAGGATTTTCCCAGTGGTTTCTGAAGAATTTGAACAGCCAAAAGTTGGCCCCTGGAACCCTAACTTGAGACAGGTGAGTGAAACTTAAACTTTAGCGGAAAATGGTTCAATGTGATAAACAGTTGTTCATGTCAAGGTCCTTTTCCCCCACTGTGATGGGTACTGAGACAGGACCACAGGCAAATGAATACAGCATTAGTGGGGCCTCTGTCTCTCTGACACTGTGGTCTCTCCTGACAGCTTGACATGTCTCCTATCATTGTGTAGTAGAGGAAGGTGGGCGAGGAGGTCAGAGGGATAATGGCTATGCCAATATATTATACCCAACAACTGGAGCCATCCGTCACATCTGACACGGCTCCATCCCCAAAACAAGAGAATGGGCACCAGGGTCACTCTCACCCTAATCCACCTATCAGGGACAGAACCCTATTTTCACCCCTTATTTGTTTCCTGATTGTAACAATATTATTCATTTCGACATGTGGTTTGTACAATACAAACCGAGGGTTTTCAAATGCCTTCTTGACACAGACAGGCTTTACGCCATTCTTACTTGTAATGTTTCTACTTCTACTCAACTTAATCCAACCTCGCTGGTGATTATTTAGATGAGGCTTGAGCGCCTGTGGTGTGCTTGTTTTTGGAGCTGACAGATTCATTTCACCCGGTGGGAAAATGAAGATCCCGCTAAGATCCCGTACGCTAAGAGTGACCAGAGTGAAGGTCTGAGGATGGTTTCCTTATTTTAGTTGTTTTGTTGTTGTTTTATCCTTTTAAAAAACGGTGCAAGGACAGAATGGGACAAACGGATACATCTGGTTTGCTCTCGTCCGGGTGTTTCTCAAAGAAGTTTGTGCAAGCGAAGGGACATGCAAGCTGCGGGACCGTTCTCCTTGGGGCCACTTCAAACTGCCACTTAGAACGGACGGCATCAGAGAATCTTTGCAGTAGCCAAAGGAACCTGATGAGGATGTTTGTTGCTCTGACTAATGATATATCTTTCGCATTGTATGATTCTGAATTTTCTATATTCCTTCTGTATAGGGCTATAAATAGAGTGCTATCCGGTGGAAATATCAATTACCACGGCAGCCTTTGTGAACAAGCATAATCTAAATGTCCAAGCATTATCAGAACAGTTCAGAACAAAATCCCTGAAACAAGGCTCAAATCAGATTTCATCAAAATAGGAAATTATAAAACAATTTAGCCTGCCTTTCACAAGTAGCATTGCATCTTACTCAATTAGGGGGCCTTGGCTTTTGTTGCTCTACCCGATTAGGTTTAATCACCGGTTGATTATCTGCGCTCCTCATGTCAAGGGGAAATGAGCCATGGAGAGGGGGAGAGAGAAAAGGGGGAGGAGGAGGGGAGGCGGAGGAGGAATGGGAGGAGGAGCAGAGGAGGAGGCAACGGCGGCAGTTCTGTCCCTGTGCTGATGGGCCTGATGTCATTACAGAGCCCTAGGCCATTTCTCTCAGTGTTTGCAGTCCATTTATTGAGACACACACACACACACACACAGCCATCAGGGAGGCCATCCCATCCCAATCATTCAAACACTGCAAGCGCTTCCCAATACTAAGGGATGGATAAAATATCCAACAACAATTTTCCGGTAGGTATTAACTTAACATTTCTCCTCTATTCCCTGATCATTATAAACCAGTGAACATCAGTCATGGGCTCTTTACCTTATCTCCATGTGTCCATTTGACCACTCAACTCCTCCAAACCCCATCCCCAACTCCCTTTAAAAACAATTTGCTATTTGACATACAGGAATAACTATTGATTGACGGCTCGTATTACCGGAGGTTTGGGCAATGCAATGTTGCCAGGAGAGACTAATTCATTAATTTATCAATATTTATATCTGCAAAGGTTACTGAATTAAGCACTGAGATTGGATTGCTATAGAATTGACTGTCAGCAGGAAGAGAGTGACCGTTTCTTTAACAGAATCAAACCAGTTTTTTGTTTCAGACAACTTCCTCCACAGCTCCTTATCAGAAGCTAAAATATTGGGCACTCTTTTCGCACTAATATAGAGCAGATGAGGCTGGTGGGAGGAGCTATAGGAGGACGAACTCATTGCGATGACTGGAATGGAATGAATGGGTCATGTGTTTGATACTGTTCCATTAATTCCATTCCAGCCATCACAATGAGCCTGTCCTCCTATAGCTCGTCCCACCAGCCTCCTCTGGTGTACAGTGTAAGATACCGTACAGTAAACCATTAGGACTGTGCATTTTCTCAATTGATCACAAAAATAGACTGTGACTCAAATATCTTTGCAAGAGATATTGTCCAATAAGGCAAAGAGAGGTAGGTGTGTGTATTTACCTGGCTGGTACCTCTATGTTGGAGATGGCGTAGAAGTATTTGAGGAGGTTGTCTTTCTGGACGTAGGTTCCCCCCAGGGCCGGCCTCAGCAGCCTCAGTCTCAGGTTGGTGAATGTGAAGAAGTCCCTCAGGCCCTTCATACTCTCCATGCGTGTGTACAGACTGTCCATGTTGAGCAGCTTGGGCCCCGTGAAGATAGTGAAGCGTGCCATCACCTCGAAGCGCAGCACCTTCTCGTTCTTGGAGCCCACCCAGCGAGAGTACTGCTCTGTGCAGATGACCCGCGTCACATTGGTGGCCGACAGGTCCTGCACCCGCTTCGCGGGCATGCCGAAGGCTTCCATGCAGTCGTCGGCGTAGAACTGGTAGGGCTGCCAGGTGCGCCCTTTGTCTAGGGACTTGTCCAGCACCATCATGGTGGGGCGGCCATACTCGAAGGTGACCTGAATGTCGTCGGTCAACTCCAGGCTCTTGTTCCAGGCCAGGGAGATGTTGGCCAGCAGGGGCTCCGGGTAGCGGCTCCATGTCACCGTCTGCCAATAGGTGATGAGGCCGCTGCGCTCACGATCCTGCATCAGCTGGGGAGGGTGAGCCAGGTCTGGGTTGGAGGCGTCACACTCGTCACTACACAGGTAGGGGTTCTCCTGAAGGAGGGAGATGGGGGGGGAAAGAAAACTGGTCAATGTTGGAAAACACTGTTCATCTCCCTTCCCCATTAGAAAATAGAAAACATTTACTAGCTCATCACTTGTTAACATTCTAAATCCACACTGAGCGAGTTCTTTGTTAGTATTCAGCATAGAATATATGACTCAGAAGAATGACTCTCTAAAAGGTTCCCACATACTCAAAGTAGGCTACACAACTGATGTTTTTCATAGTATTTATTGGTTCTTTGCATGTCTTTGCTAATGAGAAATCAGTCAGATAAAATAAAAAAAAGTTACATACTCATTATCTTATATAGGCTACTAGCCCCACCAAAAAAATACACCCAAGCAACATGCAACAACCAGGAAACAGATTTTCCAAAACAATCTGGTCAACCTCAGGTCCCCCTGAGACCATGTCTGTGTGCTTGTCCCAACATGCTCACCATATGTCCCTATGAAACAGTTTGTGAGCTCTGTTTGGTGAATAGCCATCTGGGAATTCCTACATACAGGGTGATAATTGCACATAATCTGGTTACAATGACACTCATTTAATGCACATTGTAAATTACAGTGTTGCATTGAATCAAATTTTATCATCACTCCAAAAAAGATCAGCGAGACTACTGAAATGCGTTGCATTCCTAAAAGTCCGACATTATATAGCTTCAACAGTGTCATAGATGTTTCACTTTACCCTGAAGCTGTAACACTGCTCTACTGACACACATGGATTACACACAGAATGGATTAACATGGGGGGTTGCCTACCAAGTGGTCATCCCTGACCTCTAAATCCCAGTGTCACATTGGTCGGCCTGAGTGCAAACTGTCACACGTCTTGTCATCAACAGTCATCCTCACTCACACGGCTTCCAGGCCTGGGTTCAGATACAGTATTTGAGAACATTTCAAATAGTATCTGTGTTTGATTGAGCTTACCTGTTGCAATTTAATCAATCAAAAATGTAAAAAAAAAATGGCACTCCAGGCAGGCTATTGGCAGTAGAATGGCCTTACTAAGGAGTTCAGTGACTTTCAACGTGGCACCTTAATAGGATGCCACCTTTCCAACAAGTCAGTTAGTCAAAATTCTCCCCTGCTAGAGCTGCCCCGGTCAAATATAAGTGCTGTCATTGTGAAGTGGAAACGTCTAGGAGCAACAACGGCTCAGCTGTGAAGTGGTAGGCCACACAAGTGCACAGAACGGGACCGCCGAGTGCTGAAGCGCGTAGCGAGTAAAAATCATATTTTCTGTGGTTGCAAAACTCACTACTGAGTTCCAAAGTGGAAAGCCTTCCCAGAAGAGTGGAGGCTGTTATAGCAGCAAAGGGGTGACCAATTCTATATTAATGCCCATGATTTTGGAATGAGATGTTTGACAAACAGGTGTCCACATACTTTTGGTAATGTACTGTACATTCTTTCCCCTTTATGTCAATGGTGTTATGAGAGCCACACACAACAGGTGCCCAAGCCAGAGCCTCAGCTTCTTCTACCTTTAGCCCACAATCCTTGCCTCCTTCTGCAGAGCACACAAATCCAGTTCAACTGCTACAGCAGGTGGCTTTCACCACTAAACCACTCCAGCAATTATCCAAACTGGATTCCTGTCACAGTTAAAGAGCAACCCAGTGCTAAGTAGACTATTTGCCCACCTCTCAATGACAGCCTCAGGGAATTCAGAATGGATCTCTCTCTCTCTCTCTCTCTCTCGCACACACACTGGAGGAGAACCACGAACTTTGATCCCCTTTCACTGACCAATAGGTTTCTTGTGTGTTTGAGATAATCCAACATTCTATCCTCAATGACAACAGAGGGTTTTTCCTCTCTGCTAGAGTGGAAGCCCTCCACTGATCTCCCCTTTAAGCTGTGGTTTGATTGCATTAGGAAGGCAGCTCCATCGATGAGGTTCAGACACCCTGACTGTGAGTGGCTGGGGATCACTGACCTCTCTCCTGAAGATGACCTGGACAGTTTATTCACTGAGTCAGAGTCCAGTTGACATTGTTAAGTCCAATCAGAAGGACATCTGTGGACCTGCACTGACCGAAATAGATGGGAAGGATGAGGAAGAGACAGAAAGTGTGTGTTGCGGAAATGGAGAGGAGAGGTCATGTAAGAGGAGACGAGTCGAGACGAGAGGACCAGAAAGGCATAAAACTAGAAAGGCAGTTGAGCCCAGAGATTTGGACGGTACCTCGGTCCACAAACATGCCCAACTGCATTGGTGTAGATGGGGAGCATTGAGCCATGTACTGTATGGGAAGCTAGTGTTTAGAGCTGCTATTCCCTCAGCTGGTGAGATGCGTTTCCTCGCTTGACTTAATTAATGTGAAGGAAGCTCCTGATACAACATCTGGAAAACAGCAGCCTAATTATACCAGAGACAAAACAGGCCGCACAAGACCCTCACCTGTCCCAGCATGGGCCACTGCCTACTGTTTAAAATCTGCGGGCGCACACACACACACACACCATTTCACACTGTATTATGTTCATAGCACCATGAAAAAAAAAGTTGTTCATCTGTGGTCATCAGCATAAATTAGAATGCAATCAATCAAAAACCTTTCTTGAAAAATATTGTATCTCCCTGAAAGGATGATAGAGGATTACCATACGCACAACTTAATTTGAAGAATCATCCAGGACCTGCAGTGGCATGAAAACAGGCGAATGGATATTATTGCATGTGGGCATTGCGAAACGGGATGAAATCGCTACCCTTTGGGAGCACAGGACAAGGGGTTGAAGCTGCCAGGACTCATGTAAAATCAATGACACAGGACAGAACTGACCAAAGCGGCACGTTAGTGACAAAACATTAACTCTCCACCGGTAGGATAAATATGGTGACATATCCTCACATGATCTAATCTGAACATGTGTTTTAACCTACTGCAAATAGTGTACCAAATTGAAGTCCTTACTATAGTGCACTCCACTGCTGTGCTGCAACCTGCACTGCTATTTTTAGTTCCGGCTGTTTGGGCATTTTAAAATAAGCAAATGCAATGTGGGGCAGGATTATATCTAATATGTTGCGACCATTACTGTTGAAAAGAGTACTTGCAATTAATCATTTGAGGTCACAGGATGGAGAGTGGCAGTGATGCCTCAGTTCAGTTATGGACAAGGTCTGGCTCCTCTCTTCGTCTTTCAATGTGTGTGTAATTACATCAGTAGTGGGTCGAGATTTGTCGTTTTGCTTAGCTCCCTTCCTCCTTCCCTCCTCTGCTCATTAAGCAATGCTACACACAGAGTCCACCCCCCTCCCAGCACCAGCTAACATCATGCATGGCGGGGGGGGGGGGCACTGACTAAAAATGCAACGGCATCTCCTGTGGGCCTAGTGGCTGAAATGTGCTCTAAATCATTCATGAGCCAGAAAGCTTTCCAACGAAAGCCAGCATACTCATTCTGGGGATGGCTTATTCTAATCAATGATGTTGCTTTCCGAAAGGAAAGCATGAAAAACGTTGTCAATTGAGTGCACTCAATTGACAAGTCCTAAGCATGTAATTGATGTAAAATGGGCTACAGAACACTATCATATTGCACTGTAAGAGCCATGGCAAGTCTAAATATGTGACTGTGTCTAGCTGTATTGGGTAGCCCTTTGGTAATGGGCCACTCATGGCACATTTACCTTTCCATAAGATGAATGGTCAGATCACTGGAGGAACGATAATTTACCAAAGAGCTTCTTGCCATAGAAGCACGTCGACACTGAGTCTTCATTCTTCAACAGCACAGTCAACAGGAGGCCACTTTACATTTCAGAAAATGTTCATGACTAGACTACTTTGGGGCCAAAGAGAGGCCAACAAGTCTTTCACTTTAAACTGGTCAATGGTCATTAAGAATCATATTGTGGCTGATCAGCATTTCTTGAAGTAGTAGGCTTACCAGTATGCCAACAGCCAAACCACCCTGCTGCATCCCTGGCTTCCGTCTAAAGCTAAGCAGGGTTGGACCTGGTCAGGGCTTGGATGGGAGAATGCATGGCAAAATCAAGTTGCTGCTGGAATTGATGTTGGAGAGCCAGTTGAGGGGTGGAAGGTGGACAAATTCCCCCGGGGGAAGTGATGAGGAAGCTACCCTGCACAGGGTGCCTTTTATTGGACGAGACATAAACCCTGACTGTCTGTCCGGACATCCTGTGGTCTCCAAAGATCTCTTAACACTCATGGCAAGAGATTGGATGGTACCCATGTCCTGACTAAAGTCCCAACCTGGCTCATGCTATCATAGCTCTCTCTAATTATCCCCAGCTTCAATTTGGCAAAATCCAGACTAACCTCTCCACTACCACATCCAATGTGTGGTTAGTAATCTGGCACACAAAAAAAACTACGATTAGCATTACACAGCTGGATGCTACATATTGCTGCATGTTTAGTTGCAATGTGATGATCATAATTACCATTGGTGATATTTAGGATGTTAAAAGTGACTTGTCTCTTACCACAAAGACAGATGCTCAAATCAGAGTGAGTGATTGACAAGTCTAAGGCTATATAACAATTGATAACCAGGAGTTTCAGGTAACACACTATAAAATTGTACATGGTATGCTCTGTGATCATGGTTTGATCGTCCTCTCTTCATGGGTTCCAAAAGTACAACCCAGCTGGACAAATCATATATTTGCTTTTTTACAATCAAGCCCTCGGCTGGATTCCCACAGCAACATTGTCAGCCTCTCTTTTAGAAATGAACCTCACCCATGTCAGCACTCTCCCAAAAAACAGGAGCATACTATATATATATATATATATATATATATATTGCTCACAAAAATTAAGGGAACACTAAAATAACACATCCTAGATCTGAATGAATTAAGTATTGTTATTAAATACTTTTTTATTTACACAGTTGAATGTGCTAACAACAAAATCACATAAAAATGATCAATGGAAATCAAATGTATTAACCCATGGATGTCATGTCTTGTTATGTCTGTTCCTGTCCTTTCTCTTCACTCTCTCTCTCTGCTGGTCTTTTTAGGTTACCTTCTCTGTCTCTCATTCTTCAGCTGTTCTACATCTCCTCTAACTAGCTCATTCACTCTTTCACACCTGTTCTCTCTTCCCCCTCTGATTAGGTCTCTATTTCTTTCTCTGTTCCTGCTACTTTCAGTGTCTGATTCTTGTTTGTGTTTTTTGATGCCAGAAGCAAGCTGTCGTCTCGTTTGCTTCCACCTTGTCCTGTCCTGTCGGAGTCTGCCTGGCAGGTGCATCCTGCACTATACTAACGTTCTTTTTGTTCCGCTGACAACGTTGGAAGAGGATTTATGCCATTCCTGTTTTTCATTAAAGAACTCTGTTTTCTGTTAAAACCGCTTTTGGGTCTTCACTCAAGTTCATAACAATGGAGGTCGGGATTTGGAGTCACACTCAAAATTAAAGTGGAAAACCACACTACAGGCTGATCCAACTTTGATGTAATGTCCTTAAAACAAGTCAAAATGAGGCTCAGTAGTGTGTGGCCTCCACGTGCCTGTATGACCTCCCTACAATGCCTGGGCATGCTCCTGATGAGGTGGCGGATGGTCTCCTGAGGGATCTCCTCCCAGACCTGGACTAAAGCATCAGCCAACTCCTGGACAGTCTGTGGTGCAACGTGGCGTTGGTGGATGGAGCGAGACATGATGTCCCAGATGTGATCAATTGGATTCAGGTCTGGGGAACGGGCGGGCCAGTCCATAGCATCATTGCCTTCCTCTTGCAGGAACTGCTGACACACTCCAGCCACATGAGGTCTAGCATTGTCTTGCATTAGGAGGAACCCAGGGCCAACCGCACCAGCATATGGTCTCACAAGCGGTCTGAGGATCTCATCTCGGTACCTAATGGCAGTCAGGCTACCTCTGGCGAGCACATGGATGGCTGTGCGGCCCCCCAAAGAAATGCCACCCCAGACCATGACTGACCCACCGCCAAACCGGTCATGCTGGAGGATGTTGCAGGCAGCAGAACGTTCTCCACGGCGTCTCCAGACTGTCACGTCCGTCACATGTGCTCAGTGTGAACCTGCTTTCATCTGTGAAGATCACAGGGCGCCAGTGGCGAATTTGCCAATCTTGGTGTTCTCTGGCAAATGCCAAACGTCCTGCATGGTGTTGGGCTGTAAGCACAACCCCCACCTGTTGACGTCGGGCCCTCATACCACCCTCATGGAGTCTGTTTCTGACCGTTTGAGCAGACACATTTGTGGCCTGCTGGAGGTCATTTTGCAGGGCTCTGGCAGTGCTCCTCTTTGCACAAAGGTGGAGGTAGCGGTCCTGCTGCTGGGTTGTTGCCCTCCTACGGCCTCCTCCACGTCTCCTGATGTACTGGCCTGTCTCCTGGTAGCGCCTCCATGTTCTGGACACTACGCTGACAGATACAGCAAACCTTCCTGCCACAGCTCGCATTGATGTTCCATCCTGGATGAGCTGCACTACCTGAGCCACTTGTGTGGGTTGTAGACTCTGTCTCATGCTACCACTAGAGTGAAAGCACCGCCAGCATTCAAAAGTGACCAAAACATCAGCCAGGAAGCATAGGAACTGAGAAGTGGTCTGTGGTCCCTACCTGCAGAACCACTCCTTTATTGGGGGTGTCTTGCTAATTGCCTATAATTTCCACCTGTTGTCTATTCCATTTGCACAACAGCATGTGAAATTTAGTGTCAATCAGTGTTGCTTCCTAAGTGGACAGTTTGATTTCACAGAAGTGTGATTGACTTGGAGTTACATTGGGTTGTTTAAATGTTCCCTTTATTTTTGAGCAGTGTATATATAGTACACTCAAGCTTACAGCTTTACAGGATACAAAATACTACATATAAATGTACATTTATAACCCTAAAGTTACTATTCATATGAACTCATGGTGTTGCACCGCTCATTCTGCTCGAGTGTTAAACAGCGTTATAAATAAATGGCATCACTCAAGGTGTGAGTCCCTGTAGGGAGGCACAAACACAATAACAAACCTAATCTAATGATATTGTTTGAGACAAACAAAATTAACTTGGTTAAATAACTTGATATACTGTTGTGTAGACTTAGTGTGTTTCATTCTGAAAACAGCAGGCCAAAGCAGAAATGATTAGTTTTATTGAATATTGCTGCTGCTATATTTTTTCATTTAGTCATATTTAATCTTTATAGAAAATATAAATAGCATGTTTATTTTATTATTTAAGTTATTATATAGCACTATTCTGTTCTGTTCTAATCTATTCTATTGGTTTATACACCGGTTGGGTCTAATCCTGGATGCTGATTGGATAAAACCGCATTCCAGCTGATGTCTATTCCACAAATTACCAGCAGCTAAACCTATTGCGTTGAAAAGCCTATTTGCTCTGTTCCATCTCAGTACGCAATCCAGGGAGGGGGCTCCTGTGGCTGAATGGAAGCAACTCCCCACAGAAATGTTGGTGGAAAGCCTTTCCAGAAGATTAGAGGCTGTTGCAGCAGCAAAGGGGGACAAACTCCATATTAATACCTATAATTTTTGTAATGAGATGTTCGACGAGCAGGTATTCACATACTTTTGGCCATGTAGTGTATCTATTGAGGCAGTGATTCCAAAATAAATGTAATTGTGTCTTGAAGTCTTGTTTGCATTTTCACTATAATAACAAGTAGCCTACTGAAAGTAGGTTTCAACTCTTATGTCCTGAGTTGTCTCATAGAAAAGGTACATATTCCTGCCATCTTGTTCGAGATCAAAGTTTATCATCTCATATCTAGGATCGGATACCCTAACGATATCCTAATATCTAGAAAACCTTCCATGTCAGTTTTTCATCACTCTTTTTGATAGACAAAACTTGTGTAGGCCTATAAAAATCATTTAAGTATAAAACTAGTGCTGGTGGTTACACCAACGGAATTCAAACTTAAACTTACCAGGGTACAGAACCTCTCCGGGGGGTTGCCGCAAGTGATGCCAGGAGGATCCACCCTAATTTGCACGAACTCCTTCATAGCCATTGGTTTTGGCTGGCACGCATAAAACTCCCATGTTGGTCCATCGTCCGTACTAAACAGCGACTTGCATATGTCATACTGGCCAAGGGTCAGAGTAACAAAGTGCAAATGAAAAAGCACCTGTGAGAGCATGGCACTCGTAGAGACCACACCCATGGTCCAAGACCGAGAGTCCGGAGGGAAGAGGGAAGTGGTGCCACCGTCGGTCCACACAGGGAGAGGATCAGCTTGGAATCCGGTTGGTTTTCATGTTGGGAGAGACACCTGCCGCTTGCAGGATACAGCCTTACAACTCTGCTGGTTTTGTATACAAATGTATGCCTGCCTAAATAAGTTACACTTTTGTTTTGAAGTATTTGTTATCTTATGTTAAAAACAATTCACATTAAACTATTACTTTAAATTATAGTTACAATAACTTATTTTATTAGAAATGTATACAACGCTAAATCTTTCTCAGATCGACCCCCTTTGGCACTCCAGGCAAGCCATGCTAAAAGCAATCGATATGTCCATGAGTAGAGCATTGAGAATATTCCCGCTGTCCACTCAGAAGCTCTCTAGATGAGATTTTGTTGTGTTTTCACGTCAGTCAAAGGAAGTATTTACATGCTCCATCGTTGGCTATATTGAGAAGGAGAAAATACAATAATTTATTAAACATGTAACTTTTTTTGGGGGGGGGGGGATTTCCACTCACATTTCCACACAAAAAAAGGCCAACTAAAACTATATCTAATAGGCTGCTGCTACTACACAGATTTTATTTCGTTTTTACAACTAGCAATTAGGTTAAACATATCTTTCATTAGAGGAACTTGAACCCATTTGAAATCTGTTCAAATTAATATCGGTAGGCTATACCGTAGCTTACAAATAAATAATATTGTGACCTTTCATGTTTGTTTTCACAACCAATCTATATTCACAAGACTACCCTAATTAAGGAATTTCCCAAACATAACTGCAAGTAAAAAAAGATATACCCTCGTCCCCACAGACGGATGTCTGTTGCGCTCTTGGCTTTGCCAACTATTGCCATCAGAGGTAACAAAACTGTGGAGAACTTCTCACAGGCAGATGGTGACAGACCTAGGCTGTAGTCTACAATTGGCAAATAAAAATAACTAATTTTATTAACTTGTATCATATTTGGACTTGTCCTATAATGTGGACAACTGATGTTCTTTACGTTGATGCTCTTTCCAAACCTCTGAAATTCTCTGAAGTGTGTAGCCTAATGCTGCCTTCAAATGTAGGCTATAATGGTTGATTATAAGAAACAACTCTAGCAAGTCACTGGTTGCAAGATTATAAGCATTATAGTCCTATACAATTTTGAAGCTGCACGGTTACAACAGTTACTATCCTCTATGTTCACGGTGGAACTCGAACACTTACCAAATTGCTCCGGGAAAATATGATCATTCTGTCATGGGTGCATCCTTTGCAAAAGTGTTATCAGCATTCAAAAGCCTCAGCATTGGTTCGTCGTTGAAATAAAGCTTAACGTTACCGTATTCCCTTCTGTAAGAGGATTAGATGAGATGCTCTCCCCTTCTGTTTGTTTCCCTTCTGTTTTTATACTTTGAGGAAAGCAGTACGTTAGGATGGTATCCTATACATCCCGTACGCACAATAGTTGACTTCTTGTTCGAAATATATTATATTTCAATACTTTTTCTAGAAGTGGTACTGCCTCAATTAATGTTCCGTTACTTTTTGCGATTTCGGTTGTCCTAGGCGCTCAAGGGCAGAAGGAAAGAGCTCGCTCTCGCTCTCTCTCTCTCTCGACCTCACTTTCCCCTATGCATAAACACACTCGCTTATTTCATAAATTCCCCCCTGCCATTGTTCTCCTGCTCTCTTCTCGTTTCCACATTTAGCTATCAGTATCTGATTTGCAAACTACGCGTGTGTGAAGCAGGTACGCAACTTTTACCGGTCAGAAATATAACCACCCCATGAGCCGATCGGGCTACCCGTCCTGCTTAAAGGAGCAGCTCAAAAATCACTCAAGTCAGACATAAGGATCTCTAGTTTTCGCTAAGCAATAGGCTAACACAACACTGTTTAACAGTTAAACAACTTGAAGTTCCTATATGGCTCTTAAAGCATAGCGCATGCATCTTCAACACAGTGCAGGCGTCCCCAATTTTGTAACGGTTTCTCTTGAGCGGATGGTCAGCGGCCAGAACATAGTTATAAATAATTTGTACACTGCAAATTGACTGCAAGAATCCCAAACAGATATCGCATTTGACAAAAACCGAATCATTTCAAACCTTGATTACATTGGGATACGATCGCATATGCCTCTATTGATGCGTGGGAATAATTGGGAACGGATTTCCACAGTTAAAATCAATTTGAGCTGATTTCCTGGTGATTTTACAGTGAAAATTATACATAGAAAAAATATATAGCCAATTTATAGGATATATACATAGCTCAGATAACTTGGGTGGCCAAATAAAATCTACCACAACCAATCCCCAACAGGGAGCCGTGTGGCACATTTGGCCCGTGGTTGATTTTTGGCCACTCAAGTTCTGAGCAAAGCATATATTGCATATATAGCCTATAAAATTGGCTATATATTTTTTATATGTTTAATTTTAGCAAACTAACTTATGCTATTTACATTGTTGACAATTACATTAGCCTACTTTAATACCCAATTAAGCTGGATAGTAAAAACACATTTTTAAAAAGCAGGCAAAACCCTTAATTTGCAACTTTTGGATGGGTGTATTTGAAGTAACAACATCAAAGCCTAAGGGGGCTTCCCATGGAAGAACGAGTTGAGCTGTCCATGGTCCTGATGCGTGGCCACACAGACCAATGGGTGTAAACAGCCTCCACATTTCTATAGGTCATCCGAGGCCAAATTATTGTCACAGACAGACACGGGCACTGGCAATGCACAATGTTTGTAGACAGCAATATAAAAGGTAGTTAAAATGATTTAAGAAGTAGTTGAATGGGCAAATGTATACAGGCAGTGAGCAAATGAGAAGACAGCAGGCACGGAAGGCGTGAACTACATTTCCCTTGCTACGCACTGCATCTCGATGACGGTGTTTATGCGACGTTCATCTCAGCGTGCGAAAAAAAATGGCGGACGCAATGAACGTTGGTGTGAATTTAGAAGCATTTTCTCAAGCAATAAGTGCTATTCAGGCACTTCGTTCGAGTGTAACAAGGGTTTTTGACTCTCTGAAAGATGGGATGAAAAACAAAGAAACCCTCGAAGGACGCGAAAAGGTTTTTATTACCGAGTTTCAAGATAACCTGCAGTCTGTGAATCGCGACTTGAAGTGAGTAACTGTAACGTTAAGTGCTAATGTTAGCTAGTTAAATATTTGTTGTAAACACACAAGTTAGCGTGCTAGATAGGCGTGAGGAATGAATGTTATCTAACTAAAAAGTTATTTCCAGCTAGCTAGTATCCATGACTTAGCTGAAGTGTAAATGGTGTGTGTGCGCAACGTTAGCCTAGCTTACAGACCATTGCTAAATAAAGTGTGTGCGCGCAAGTGAAATTTGTCATAGCAACTAACGTTAGCTAGCAAAACAATAAAACATACTGCCATTCTTGCAGGCACCTCTATTTTGAATGTATTTTAAATTGTGAAACGTGTAGCTAGCTAAGTTCACATTACTTTGATGTGAAAGCAAAAGTTGAACTCCCAGAAGGAATGGTCTAACGTGCCTCAATGCTGCAAAATAGTTTTTTTCTACACTGAACAAAAGTATAAACGCAACATGTTAAGTGTTGGTCCCATGTTTCATGAGCTGAAATAAAATAACCCAGAATTGTTCCATATGCACAAATCTTCTCTCAAATTGTGGATACACGTTTTCCTTTGAATATCTGAGGCTCTGAATACATACTGTATAAGCAGTGTGGTGGTGGAGCTTCTACAATCCACCATGTTGCTTTCACCTTACAGATTTGTTAACAAATCTGTTATTTAGCATTTCTCAAGATAATCCATCCACCTGACAGGTGTGGCATACAGTGTCTTTTTCCTTTTTTGTTTCCTTACAACCTGGAATTAAAATTGATTTTTGGAGGGGGAGTTTGTATCGTTTGAGTTAAACACTTTCAAAAATGCTAAATATGTTTTGTGGAACAAACAAGAAATAAGACAAAACAGAACTTGAGCGTGCATAACTATTCACCCCCAAAAATGCAATACTTTGTAGAGCCACATTTTGCAGCAATTACAGCGGCAAGTCTCTTGGGGTATGTCTCTATAAGCTCGGCACATCTAGCCACTGGGATTTCTGCCCATTCAAGGCAAAACTGCTCCAGCTCCTTCAAGTTTGATGGGTTCTGCTGGTGTACAGCAATCTAAGTCATACCACAGATTCTCAATTGTATTGAGGTCTGGGCTTTGATTAGGCCATTTAAATGTTCCCCTTAAACCACTAGTGTTGCTTTAGCAGTGTGCCTAGGGTCATTGTCCTGTTGGAAGGTGAACCTCTGTTCCAGTCTCAAATCTCTGGAAGACTGAAACAGGTTTCCCTCAAGAATTTCCCTGTATTTAGCTCCATCCATCCCTTACCAGTTTCCCAGTCCCTGACGATGAAAAACATCCCCCTAGCATGATGCTGCCACCACCACGCTTCACTGTGTGGATGGTGTTCTCAGGGTGATGAGGTGTTGGGTTTGCGCTAGACATAGCGTTTCCTTGATGTCCAAAAAGCTCAATTTTAGTCTCATCTGACCAGAGTACCGTCTTCCATAGGTCTGGGGAGTCTCCTACATGCCTTTTGGCGAACACCAAATGTGTTTGCTTATTTTTTTCCTTTAAGCAATGGCTTTTCCTGGCCAGTCTTCCGTAAAGCCCAGCTATGT
The DNA here is from genome assembly GCF_036934945.1 of Oncorhynchus masou masou. NCBI lineage: Eukaryota > Metazoa > Chordata > Actinopteri > Salmoniformes > Salmonidae > Oncorhynchus > Oncorhynchus masou. The sequence continues at coordinate 42,131,061 of NC_088236.1, read as the reverse complement.
GGAGTGTATTGTCTTAAAGTGTTCCTATGAACAGATATTCCAATCTCTGCTGTGGAGCTTTGCAGCTCCTGCAGGGTTATCTTTGGTCTCTTTGTTGCCTCTGATTAAATGGTCCATGAGTTTTGGTGGGTGGCCCACTCTTGGCAGGTTTGTTTTGGTGCCATATTCTTTAAAAAAAAAAATCATGTATTCAATGGTACTCTGGGATGTTCAAAGTTTGATCTTTTTTTTATAACCCAACCCTTGTCTGTACTTCTCCACAACTTTGTCTCTGACCTGTTTTGAGAGCTCACTGCTCTTCATGGTGCCGCTAGCTTGGCGGTGCCCCTTGCTAAGTGGTGTTGCAGACTCTGGGGCCTTTCAGAACAGCTGTATATATACTAAGATCATGTGACACTTAGATTGCACACAGGTGGATGTTATTTAACTAACTATGTGACTTCTGAAGGTAATGAATTGCACCAGATCTTATTTAGGGGCTTTATAGCAAAGGGGTGAATACTTATGCATGCACCACTTTTCCATTTTTTTTTGTCGAATTTTTGTTAATATTTATTTGTATTTTTAATTCACCAATTTGGACTATTTTGTGTGTGTCTATTACATGAAATCCAAATAAATATCCATTTAAATTACAGGTTGTAATGCAATAAAATAGGAAAAACGCCAAGGGGGATGAATACTTTTGCAAGGCACTGTATCAAGAAGCTGATTAAAGAGCATGATCCTTAAACAGGTGTAGGGTTCCACATTTTGGGGAATATTCAAAGGTGGGAATTAACATGAATTTATGGGAATTAACAGAAATATATGCAAATGTGATATTAATACTATGGTGGATGTTTTTTGCATTGGCTATATTTACCATATAATATGGAGACAGAAACATAAACATTTTACCTTTAATGAGTAGACATAATTGCAAATGATTAAAGCCTTCCAATAATAAAAAATACTATTTTGTTACGAATTTAACTTTAATTAAATTAGTTGACTCTTCACATGGGATGATATCACTGGACAACAAAAGAAAGGGAATATTGAATGATCCCCAATGATCCATCGCATCTCCAAAAAACATTTTCAACATCTGTAAAATGAGTCTACAAACTAAAGCTTTGATTGTCTTCCTCTCAGGCTCCAATGTCTTCTCCCTGGACCTCCTCAATGTCCACCTCTTGAACATCCGACTCTGAGGCCTCATCTTTACTGTCACTTTCCAACCTTGTTGAGGATGGCTTGTTGTCAGGCTCAAAAAGCCTACATTTTTCAACCCTTTTATTAGTCAGCCTTTTGCGTGCTTTGGTGTGTGGTTTCCCAAACAAGGACCTGTTGCGCTCTGAGGTGGCTGATGTTGGTGGGATTTGGAGGATGATGGAGGCAACATGGGAAAGAGCCTCAGAGCCTCAAGTCCCTTCCACCATGTGGCTGATGAGATATGTTGGCACGACTGCCATATTACATCTCCATCCCAATGCCCTTGCTTGGAAGTGTATTTTGCCAGACTGCCAAGAACTTTGCCCTCATCCAGGCCAAGGTGGCGAGACACGGTCGCGATGACACCATAGGCCTTGTCGATCTCTGCACCAGACAGGATGCTCTTGCCAGCATACTTGGGGTCCAACATGTACGCTGTATGGGCTTTAGACAGAAGTCTTCAAGCTTTTTGATGTATTTCAGAACTGCAGTTTCCTCTGCTTGGAACAACAGTGAAGTGGGCAGGGCAGTACGGATTTCTTCTCTTACATCTGCAAGCAGAGTCTGAACATCAGACAGGATGGCACTGTCTCCCGCAAGCCGTGCAATGGCTACTACTATAGGTTTCAGGAGTTTCAGGATACTTACCACTCCCTTCCAAAATACATCACCCAGGAGGATCCTCTTGATGGGGCTGTCTATATCGGCAGACTGTGATATGGCCATTTCTTGGAGAGACTCCTTTCCCTCCAGGAGACTGTCAAACATGATGACAACACCACCCCAATGGGTGTTGCTGGGAAGCTTCAATGTGGTGCTCTATTCTTCTCACTTTGCTTGGTGAGGTAGATTTCTGCTACAACTTGATGACCCTTCACATACCTAACCATTTCCTTGGCTCTCTTGTAGAGTGTATCCATTGTTGTCAGTTACATGATGTCCCTGAGGAGCAGATTCAATGCATGAGCAGCACAGCCAATGGGTATGATGTGAGGGTAGGACTCCTCCACTTTAGACCAAGCGGCCTTCATGCAAATACCTTCTGTGGTCCAAGATAAATGATGACTGCCTTCTACACATTGTCTGTGAGCATCAGAGGTGAACCAGTTACATACACAGCTCGAGCAAAACATTCATCAGCATTTCTCTGACTATGTTCCTCTATTGAGTCAAAACCTTCTGATTCCAGGAGGACCATGAGCTGTTGCTATCAATAAGGTGTCTGATTCATCATTTTCACCTGGAATAGGAGTAGAGGGACGTTTGTCAGAGGTTGCTTGTTCTGGGGGAACTTTATGCTCTTGTCCAGATGATTCTGCATCTTGTTTGCATTCTTCGCATATGATTTGGCACAGTATTTGCAAATGTACACAGCTTTTCCTTCTACATTAGCTGCAGTGAAATGTCATCACACATCCAGATAGTGCCTGTGGCATTTTCCAGTAAAGATTAGAATAAAAATGAGTAAAAAAAATAACAAATACAATTCCATGTACAGATAAATAGTTAACCTTTCTGGGATTTGTGGACCCCCCTGGCCAAAAGTCAGGGAAAATGCAGAGGCCATATTCAAATAAATTACTATAAAAATTAAACTTTCATTAAATCAAATCAAGATAGCAAATTAAATCTACCCTTGTTGTGAATCCAGCCAGCATGTCAGATTTCAAAAAGGCTTTTAGGCAAAAGCAAACAATGCTATTATCTGAGGATAGCACCTCCGTAAACAAAGAGAGAAACCATATTTCAACCCTGTAGGCGCGACACAAAACACAGAAATAAAAATATAATTAACACCCTATAAATGAGAATGTAATCATTTTTAGGCTTATGTTAGGCTGTAACATAAGAAATGTGGAAAAAGTCAGGGGTTCTGAATACTTTCCGAATGCACTGTATTTTGATGTGCAAGGAAGTCCAGTGATTATCGTGAATTGTGGTTTGACAATAGGTTGTTATATTTTGCTGTTAAAATAGGGCTCCAGAATCTTCTGAATTTTGTTTTTCATTAAATATGAATTTGCCTATATCTTTATGTGCAATATTATCATATGCTAATATATTTTTGGGCTATTTCACCACACGAGGAAGTGAAACTTAGAACACATTAGCTAGATCACTAACACAAAATATAATACCCATTGCTAGTCGTAACCTAACAGTAAATGTGTCATGTCCTAAAAAAAAGGTTGCGCTTGTAGACTGTTACCCTATGCACTCGCAATGGCTGACGCACAATTGCACATTTCGCTCGCTCCGTATCTGAAAGCCATATCAAATATATTTAGAGATGACAAATACAAATTATACCCGCAGAAAGCTGAGAACAACATCAGTTGCTTCCAAAAATGTGCATTTCCCGCAAATGGTATACAATCCCTCACTGCACATCTGAGGAGACAGAGAAAGAGCGTGGCTTGCTTATCACATCAGCAGGCCCAGGGTCAGGGCAGACACTTTCATTACAGGAATCATGAGGGTAATGCACTTTCCTGATTGACCAAATCATGGTTTTAGCCGCCAAAAAATTGGATGTTTTGAGACTTTTCAGTGAGGTGACCATGTAATGAATGTTCAGCTCGCACTGATGCTACCAGTTACGTTTTTTTTACTCGCACAGACAAGTCAAGGGGTCACAAATTGTGACTAAATGGCTGCAGTCCGGAGCCCTGACTTGTTAGTGAGTAGCTGAAGGAGTTTTTATCCACCAATAATGTCCTGAACAAGTTTGTCTGGATTTAGAAAGAATCACAGCACTACTACGGCGACCATGAAAGTTACTAATACTAGAAGCACTTGATTCTAAACAGCATTGTGTTGCTTTGTTCATTGATTTGTCTAAGGTGTTTGACACCATAGACTGAGATATTGATGCAGAGCTTGTCAAACATAGGCCTTTCAAGTAAAGCTTTTTGTAATGATTTTCTTAGTGTTATAGTGGGGCAAAAAAGTATTTAGTCAGCCACCAATTGTGCAAGTTCTCCCACTTAAAAAGATGAGAGGCCTGTAAGTTTCATCATAGGTACACTTCAACTATGATAGACAAAATGAGAAAACAAATCTTGCTTGTTTGTAGGTGACCAAAAACTTATTTTCCACCATAATTTGCAAATAAATCAATTAAAAATCCTACAATGTGATTTTCTGGATTTCTTTTTCTCATTTTGTCTGTCATAGTTGAAGAGTACCTATGATGAAAATTACAGGCCTCTCTCATCTTTTTAAGTGGGAGAACATGCACAATTGGTGGCTGACTAAATACTTTTTTGCCCCACTGTAGATCACAATGTGTACAGGTTGATGGCATGACTTCTGACAAGCTTTCTTTAAATACTTGAGTGCCGAGGGGTTCCATTATTGGGCCATTATTGTTCATTATTCATGACTGGTGTGAAAAAATATCTGATGATAAGGTACATCTACACTGAATGTACAAAGCATTAGGAACACCTTCCTAATATTGAGTTGCAACCCCTTTTGCCATCAGAACAGCCTCAATTCGTTGGGGTAGGGAATCTACAAATGTCAAATGCATTCCACAGGGATGCTGCCCCATGTTGACGCCAATGCTTCCCACAGTTGTGTCAAGTTGCCTGGATGCCCTTTGCATGGTAGACCATTCTTGATACACACAGGAAAGTGTTGGCGTGAAAATCACAGGAGTGTTTCAGTTCTTGACACACTAAAACCGGTGCGCCTGGCACCTACCATACCCCCTTCAAAGGCACTTCACTTTTGTCTTGCTCATTCACCCTCTGAATGGCACATATACACAGTCCATGTCTTAATTTTATCAAGGCATAAAAATCCTTCTTTAACATGTCTCCTCTACTTCATCTACACTGATTTGAAGTGGATTTAACAAGTGACATCAATAAGGGATCATAGCTTTCACCTGGTCAGCCTATGTCATGGAAAGAGCAGATGTTCCTAATGTTTTGTATACTCGGTGTCATCTGCATATAGACTATCTATAGGACTGATTTCGCTCTAGTTAAGGCATTTCTCAAATTGTAGGAAGCATTTGTTGTCCAACAACCTTTTTCCACTCAAAGCAACCCCCTACTCTGCCTCAGATACTCACTCAAACAAGCCAATAGAGGTGGTGTCCTCATACAAGTACTTGGGATTTCACCTTGATGAAGCTCTGTATTTTAAACCCCACATTCAACAACTCATTAAAAAGCTTCAACTTAATCTGGGCTTTTTCTTTAGGAAAAGTTTTATTTCAAGCTAGGAAAGACAGATGTTGTCAAAAGACAAATGTAGTCAAAAGTAGTTTGCTGGACTATGATGATATTCTTTACATGAATGCCCCATGATTTTACCTGCACACACTAGAAACACTACCATGCTGTAGTTAGATTTGTAACAAACACAAGACCTCTTAAACATCACTGTACCTTATATCAGTTAGCAGGATGGCCATCCTTGTAGTACATGTTTGTCTATAAGGCCATTTTAGGGCAGCTGCCCCATCGTCTTGGAATACATCTTGGAAACTAGATTATTTTAATCCGATTTGATAATGTTTATTGACAGATTGTAGGCCTGCTGACCACAAATTGCACATGTCTTTTTAAACCTGCTCTTTAATGCTCTCTTATGGGCTTTGCGCTGTTCACTTCCATTCATTGTTATGTTTTATGTTGTGTTTACTATATGCTGCTTTATTGGCCAGGGCTCACTTGTAAAAGAGAGAAATCTGCAATGTGACCTTTCTGGTTCAAGGATAAATACAAAATAAGAAACAAATTGGATGTTTTAAAGCAGGGACGGGAGCCCCCCCACACGCACACAAACACACACTCAATTAGCCCACATTTCTGAGATTGGTAAGTAAGCCCGGATATCTAAATTTGTAGTAATCATGGTCGAAATTCCGAACAGGGTACTCTTAATCACATATATTAAAAACTGCAAACACTTCTCTCCAACTAATGGCAAAAATGTGTAGAATAGCAGGAAATTAGCTGTAAAAAAAATAATAATGTGGGGGTAGCAAAATGCTAGGCTCTGACTGCATGTGTGGGTATGGATGTGGGTACCAAAGACCTGCGATCCACTGCGGCTCCCCCGCATAATGAGTTCAGATTTTTTTGTGGCACCCACCCCAATCAGAATTGCCTATGCTTGTGTTGAAGGGAAATACAAGCCTATTCTAACAGCTGCTATTCTATGTACTTATGTAGTGAATTGGAACGCCTCAGTACCCTGGTTGGCAGACCTTCAGAGAGTCATCCCCTTCACAACAGTGGCCTGTTGAGTCTGGACCCAGTTCAGGACAAGACCCCGCTGTACAGTCAGCTCCTTCAGGCATACAAGTGGTCTAACAAGGTAGGCCATGCTTTTCTACTGGGCTACAAGAAAACAATACTATACTAAGGCCAGAATTCAATTCTAGGGCATAGTGTATTTTCTGCAATGCAGTTACATGTGTCAAAGATTGGAATCTTGTGGACAATTTCCTTGGACTTCAATGTGAAGCCACTCCCATCGTTAATATTATTTGTTTGATCCAAATTGACGCATGGTAAACACATGATAACGTTTAGCTTCTGTTTCCTGGGGGATACGCTTCCAGTGTATCAGCTAAAAACCTACAATGACAGGCTGCATTTGTTACGTGAACAATATGCCCCCAGTGCAGCATCTCTGTCCACCCCATTGTCGCAACTCTAAATAACTCTCTAAATGATGGAAATGATTCAGTTTTTAAAGCATATGGTGGAAGTCTTAAATAACAGGTAAGGTAAAGATGGATTTAAAATAAAATGCAGATGCACGGTATATCGTAATATACATTAGCCTATATGATGCCACTTCTCTCCCATTGTTTGTAAGGTCATCATATAGGATATTGGAAATTCAATGATAACAGAGTGATGCTGAGACTCAGATTTGTTGCTTTAAAATGTTATGTCAAACAAAATAACAATGATTTTAAGTTAAACAAACCATACCACTATACGCAAGGACTACTTTTAACAATTTCCACAGAAAAACACATTTACTTGAAGAACAGTGCAGATTCAAAGTTTGGTAACAGAATGACGGTTTGTGCTGTTACACAGATGGCACCCATTCCTGTAGCTGACACGCTTGTGCCTAAACTTTTACAAACTTGCCAACCTGCACAAATTGAGTGTACCATGCACACAATTTGAGGTCAAGGTATTGTGGTATGAAAAAGTACCCTAAAATACACAAAAATAGGCTTCTAATTGGCATATTGTGTTTTTTGACTTGACTGTCTGAAGTTGGAGCTGAGAAAAAATTCAAGCTCTCCACTCCAGTTCACCCACCCATAGTCATAGTACTATTTTCTTAGAGGGCCCTCACAGTGTTCTACAGGAGCACCATTGAGCGCAGCCTGGTATGGCAACCCCGCCGCCGCCGACGACCGCAAGGCACTACAGAGGGTGGTACGCTCAGCCAAACGCACCATTGGGTACACACGGACCGCTGTCCAGGACACCTACAACACCAGGTGTCGCAAGAAGGCCAAGAAGATAATCAGGGATCCAAGCCACCCGAGCCATTGATTGTTTTTATTTCACTTTGACCTGCATTGTTGGAGCTCAGAGTTTAAGATTTTCCTGGACCCTGTATTTATATCTGCAACCCTGTACATGTGACTATTATACTTCTAATCAAAGCAGCACTACTGTCAGAGGCTCCATGTGTAGCAAGTGAGGTGAGAGGTTTCTAATGGAATTACAGTTATGGAATTAAGTTGCCTACATGAGAAGGCCATTTCATATGACGAGTTGTTGTAGACAGGGAGCAAGGGGAGCGCAGCAAAATAGCCTCAATTAGCCTAAGAAGAGACCTCTGGTGGCATGTCTTGTGGGGTATGCATGGGTATCCGAGCTGTGTGTCAGTAGTTCAAACAGACAGCTCGGTACATTCAACATGTCAATCAATACCTCTCACAAATACAAGTAGTAATGAAGTCAATCTTTCCTCCACTTTGAGCCAGGAGAGATTGACATGCATATTATTAATGTTGGCTCTCTATGTACATCCAAGGGCTAGCCGTGCTGCCCTGTTCTGAGCCAATTGCAATTTTCCTAAGTCCCTCTTTGTGGCTTCTGACCACACGGCTGAACAGTAGTCCAGATGCGACAAAACTAGGGCCTGTAGGACCTGCCCTGTTGATAGTGCTGTTAATGCAGAGCAGCGCTTTATTATGGACAGACTTCTCCACATCCTAGCTACTGTTGTATCAATATGTTTTGACCATGACACTTTACAATCCAGGGTTACTCCAAGCAGTTTAGTCTCAACTTTCTCTATTTCCAAAGATTGTGTTGAGGTATAAGGTTTAGTGAATTATTAGTCCCAAATACAATGCTTTTATTTTTGGAAATATTTAGGACTAACTTATTCCTTGCCACCCATTCAGCAACTAACTGCAGCTCTTTGTTAAGTGTTGCAGTCATTTCAGTTGCTGTGGTAGCTGACGTGTAAAGTGTTGAGTCATCCACATACATAGACACACTGGCTTTACTCAAAGCCAGTGGAATGTTGTTAGTAAAGATTGAAAAAAAGTAAGGGGCCTAGACAGCTGCCCTTGGGAATTCCTGATTCTACCTGGATTTTGTTGGAGAGACTTCCATTAAAGAACACTCCATGTGTTAGACGGGCAACTCTTTATCCATGTTCTTTTTCATTAATCTCTCTCAGCCAATTACCAGCCATTTGTGTAAGTGCTGTGCTTGTTGAATATCCTTCCCTATAAGCTTGCTGAAACTCTGTTGTCAAATTTTTTTTTTTACTGTAAAATAGCATTGTATCTGGTCAAACACAATTTTTTCCCAAAAGTTTACTAAGGGTTGGCAACAGTAGGCTGGGAATTGCCAGGGACCTTAAGATACGATCTTGTGCCGATACGATATGTATTGCGATTCGAAACTGTGATTTTTATTGTGATTCGATGTTCCAAAAAATATTGCTTACATATGTCTGCTGCAGAAGTATGAGAGAGCCCATGAGAAAACGAGTTTTGATCAGTCAAGGAAATAAAATTGCTGAAAATAAATTGACTCCCTATTTAAAAAGAGATAAAAACCTATGAAGAAAAAATAAACGTTTTGGTACAGATACAGCCAACTAGTGCAAAAATGATATTGTGATAATCTCAAAACGACACAATATATTGTCAAAAATAATATCCCGATATGTAACCGTATAGATTTTTTTCCCCCATCAGTATTAATTCCACGTGGTTACAGGGTTAAAACAGAAAAAAAAATCAGTTTAACAATTTAGGAATTAATAAGGGCTATGGTTTGGGGAAGGCTTAAAACAAAGTCATTAAAAAACGACACACCTATGAATCATCATTATTCTTAGTGCTTGCTAGAGCATTGTGAACTGCCGGAGCGCAGTGGTCTAAGCAGCGCCTCCAGCACCGAGCCTCATGACTGCGTGGTGATCTAGTGACCAGCCTGAGCCTACATTACACGTTAATTGCATTTATTTACATTTTTTCCAATAAGGTAAGAGTAATAGGATAATTTACACATCAGAGAAAAGTGTCTCAGCTCAACAAAATCATCTTTGGATCGGCTCAAATGCATAAACATCTTGACAGCTTTACGAGCTTAAATAATAAAGTGACACAATACAGGCTTTCAATCCGCCAAAAACCATAATTACAATGCCTTCAAAGTATTCACACCCCTTGACTTTTTACATATTTTGTTACAAAGTGGGTTTAATTGTCTTTTTTATATAAACAATCTACACAATATATATATATTTTTAAATTATTTGTAAAAAAAACAAAAATCTAAAATGATCTTGATTAGATAAATATTCAACCCCCTGAGTCAATACATGTTAGAATGACCTTTGGAAGCGATTACAGCTGTAGGTATTTTCTGGTTAAGTCTCTGAGAGCTTTCCACATCTGGATTGTGCAACATTTGCCCATTGTTCTTACAAAAAATGATTCAGGCTGTCAAATTGGTTGTTGAACATTGCTAGACAACCATTTTCAGGTTGTTTTCAAGCACAGTTGAGTCAAAACTGTAACTCGGCCTCTCAGGAACATTCACAGTCTTCTTGGTGAGCAACTCCAGTGTATATTTGGCCTTGTGTTTTAGGTTATTTTCCTGCTGATAGGTGAATTAGTCTCCCAGTGTCTGGTGGAAAGCAGACTGAACCAGGTTTTCCTCTAGGATGTTACCTGTGCTTAGCTCAATTCTGTAAATTTTTTATCCTGAAACTCCCCAGTCCTTAACAATCACAAGCATACCCATAACATGATGCAGCCACCTCTATGCTTGGGAAATATAGAGAGTGGTACTAAGTAATGTGTTATGCTTGGGGCAAATCCAATACTTTGTATTCGGGACAAAAAGTGTATTGCTTTGTCACAGTTTTTGCAATATTACTTTAGTGTCTTGTTGCAAACAGGATGTATGTTTTGGAATATTTTTATTCTGTACAGGCTTTTTTTATTTTCCCTCTGTCAATTAAGTTAGTATTGTGGTGTAACTATGATGTTGTTGATCCATCCTCAGTTTTCTCCTATCACAGCCTTAAACTCTAACTATTTTAAAGTCACTATTGGCCTCATAATGAAATCTCTGAGCGGTTTCCTTTTCCGGCAACTGAGTTAGGAAAGATGGCTGTATCTTTGTACTGACTAGGTGTATTGATACACCAGTGTAAATAATAACTTCACCATGCTCAAAGTGATATTCAATGTCTGCTTTTTATTTTATTTTACCCATCTACCAATTGTGAGGCATTGGAAAACCTCCCTGGTCTTTGTGGTTGAATCTGTGTTTGAAATTCACTGCTCAACTGGGGACCTTACAATTATCTGTATGTGTAGGGTACAGAGATTAAGTAGTCATTCAAAAATCATGTTAAACACTGTTATAGCACACAGAGTGAGTCCATGCAATTTATTACATGACTTGTTAAGCACATTTTTATTCCTGAACTTATTTCGGCTTTCTATCACAAAGGAGCTGAAAGGGCGGAGACATTTCAGCTTTTCTTTTTTAAATTAATTTGTAAAAATGCCTAAACATATTTACACTTTGACATTATGGAGTATTGTGTGTAGGCCAGTGACAAATAAAATCTACATTTTATCCATTTTAAATTCAAGCTGCAACACAACAAAATGTGGAAAAATTAAAGGGGTGTGAATACTTCATGAAGGCATTGTACATTTTTGTACAGTTTAAAATTGCAGTAATAGGACCTAGCGTTTGAGCGAACGAGAGCAAAAAGGATTTTGACAGGAACCCCTTGTCCCAATGACTCGACTGCCCCCACATGGAGGCTGATTTGAATTTCGTGATGTAGCAGCAAAATTCTCAACGACAAAAGAGTGAAGTTAGTTGTGGGCCAACCTCCCTATTATATCACATTATACAATGAGTGGGTCTAATCCTGAATGTTGATTTGATTAAAACCAATCCAGACTGTGTATATTCCATAAGTTACCACCGGCTAAAATGCCTATTTACTCTGTTCCATCTGACTGAGCAATCCACTGTCTCATCAGCCCAGCCAAGCAATTTATAAACTTGATCTCCACTATAAAAAGTAACTAGACATTATCTCAGAGTTCTAAACTAAACTAAAACGTTTAGTTTTCAACAACTGAGATTTGTATAAACATTGCTGTCTGTCTCTCAGACATTTGCAACATTGTTTCAATATTCAATCTCCAGCTGTCTCATACTAATGAATGTGTCATGACGAGACAGGCATGCAGGCAGGGTTTCACAGCCAGTCGAAATCTTGAATTAGTTGCCATTTTAATGGATTTATATAAAGAAATGTCAATTGTAAAAAGGTAAAACGAAACAAAGTGTCGCTAGTTTGCACTCTTTCCAGCTTCAGTTTGAAATGATTGTGTTAGCTGTGTTGTTGGCTAGCTCCTCTGAATAACAGTGTCCTGACGAGTGAGCACATGTTCTATGCCAGGCGAAATTGTTTTTCATTAGCTCATTTGTTATGGATGTATCCAAATAAATGTTACTAGAAAACAGCTTAAACAAATGCAAATGCGGCTACTTTGCTGTTATTCTGGCTGCACTTTTTGACGTGACTATAAGTTAGCCGTAGTTGGCTAGCTCGCAAACAAGGGATAAGAAAGTTGCTAGCCAGTATGGCAATGGAACATTTAGAACGAACAACTGGGTCGCGTCCATAGATACAGAACAAAAAGACTGAATGACTGGGTCGTGGCTCTAGCAACCCGAACCAATAAAATGAATGACCAGGATGAAATGGGATGAATAAATTAATCAAAATAACGTGTTTAATGAAAATATGTCATTCATTATTTGAATATGTTGGTAACCCATCGTATAAAAGTGATAATGTCCTCGAAGCTGGAGGATATATTGGCACGGTTTGCCGGCACTCGACTTTGTCTCAGGCCTAACAACACCAGTGGGACATGATTGATGTATACAGAGAAGAGAGTCGGCACGAGGGACATCATTGATGTATACAGAGAAGAGAGTCGGCCCGAGAATTGAACCCTGTGGCACCCCCATCGAGACTACCCGAGGTCCGGCCAACAGGCCCTCCAATTTGACACACTGAACTCTATCAGTGAAGTAGTTGCTGAACCAGGGAAGGCAGTCATTTGAGCAACCAAGGCTGTTGAGTCTGCCGATAAGAATGTAGTGATTGACAGAGTCGAAAGTCTTGGCCAGTTGGATGAATTCGGCTGCACATTTTTGTCTCTTATCGATGGCAGTTATGATATCGTTTAGGACCTTGAGCGTGGCTGAGGTGCACCCATGACCATTTCGGAAACCAGATTGCATAGCGGAGCAGGTACGGTGGGATTCGAAATCGTCTGATTTGTTTGTTAACTTGGCTTTCGAAGACCTTAGAAAGGCAGGGTAGGATCGATATAGGTCTGTAGCAGTTTGGGTCTAGAGTGTCTCCCCTTTTTGAAGATGGGGATGACCGCAGCAGCTTTCCAATCTTTGGGGATCTCAGACGATACGGAAGAGAGGTTGAACATGCTAGTAATAGGGGTTGCAACAATGTCGGCAGATCATTTTAGAAAGAGAGGGTCCAGATTGTCTAGTCCTGCTGATTTGTAGGGGTCCAGGTTTTGCAGCTCTTTCAGAACATCAGCTATCTGGATTGAAATGGGGAGGCTTTGGCTAGTTGCTGTGGGGGGTGCAGGGCAGTTGACTGGTGTAGGGGTCAACTGTTGACCGGGGTAGGGGTCAACAAATTTGCTTTGTCATTATGGGGTATTGTGTGTGTAGATTGAGGGGATTTTTTTATTAGATTTTTTAAATCCATTTTAGAATTTTGTAACGTAACAAAATGTGGAAAACGTTCTGAATACTTTCCGAATGCGCAGTGTCAATGAAGAATTTTTACATTTGAGACATTTTAGTGCATATGACTATGAGTGCAATTATAGTGCAGCAGTGAATGATCACTAATATGAAGGCTTGCTTAATATAACCTATGCCATTCCAGAAAGTCTCATTGTTAATATTACAAAGAACCGTTGTTGTCATCTGTGAAAATACTGAAGAATTGTAGTTAGCTAGTCCTATTGGTTGTTAAACAGCCTTTGAACTCACATTCAATGAACTGTTGCCTCTTTAGTTCTGTGACAACCCGATCTTGATCAACAGTTAATGTCTGCTACATGATTTAAAAAGGCACAATACTGTCTCCCTTACAGTGTGTTGCTCTCTTTGCCAAAGGGAGGTTAAAAGCAGTGGATCAATAGCAGTTTTCCGGCTATTGATCAGTCGGCTAAGGCTGTATACCTCTGCTGTCTTTTCCCCTGTCAGCCATGGGAAGAGGGCAGTTTGTCTCATTTCACCAGTACTTTCCCTTCGTTACCAGTGCATGTGGACCTCCGAATGTTGTTGAACTTCTTTTTGGATGTAGATGCAGTCAGTTATTAGTGTTTTCCTTTGGATTTGACTTTCTGTGTAGCACTTCAGTGCTTTCTGAATACGACTTCTAGATTGTGCCATGCTACTGGATCTGCTTTTAGGCTACTGAAATGTTGTTTGTTTTTTTGCTTTGTTAAAGGTGCAATATGCAGAAATAGCTCTGCCATTTCCTGTGTGGTAAAATTCTAATAGTAGGCCTAATTTCAGTTTATGTGACAAAACAAACAAACAAAAGAAAATAATCATTGTACCATCTAAACCGCTGTGAAATATATTTTCAATAACCCAAAATATTGTATTTTCAGCTCTCTGAAGCTGGTGTACAAAACAGCAAAAACTAAACTTAAGAACAGGAAGCATAAAAATGGCGCACATAGAACAGATCTACCGCTTCTTAGACTTTCATTCTATATGAATTTGGTCGGATTGCCCAAAATGTTACATATTGCAGCTTTAAAGGGGCAATCAGTATTTGCTGTGTAAATTTTTCACTTATAAACTCAGCAAAAAAAGAAACGACCCTGTCTTTCAAAGATATTTTGTAAAAATCCAAATAACTTCACAGATCTTCATTGTAAAGGGTTTAAACACTGTTTCCCTTGCTTGTTTAATTAACGACCGTTCCACAGGTGCATGTTCATTAAGACACTAACAGCTTACAGACGGTAGGCAATTGTGTTCACAGTTCTGAAAACTTTGGACACTAAAGAGGCCTTTCTACTGACTCTTAAAAATACCAAAAGAAAGATGCCCAGGGTCCCTGCTCATCTGCGTGAACGTGCCTTAGGCATGCTGGAAGGAGGCATAAGGACTGCAGATGTGGCAAGGACAATACATTGCAATGTCCGTACTGTGAGACGCCTAAGACAACGCTACAGGGAGACAGGACGGACAGCTGATCGTCCTCACAGTGGCAGACCACGTGTAACAACACCTGCACAAGATCGGTACTTCCGAACATCACACCTGTGGAACAGGTACAGGTTGGCAACAACAACTGCCCGAGTTACATCAGGAACACACAATCCATCCATCAGTGTTCAGACTGTCCGCAATAGGCTGAGAGAGGCTGGACTGAGGGCTTGTAGGCCTGTTGTAAGGCAGGTCTTCGCCAGACATCACCAGCAGCAACGTCGCCTATGGGCACAAACCCACTGTCGCTGGACCAGACAGGACTGGCAAAAAGTGCTCTTCACTGACGAGTCGTGGTTTTGTCTCACCAGGGTCTATGGTCGGATTTGCATTTATCGTCGAAGGAATGAGCATTACACCGAGGCCTGTACTCTGGAGCGGGGTTGATTTGTAGGTGGATTGTCCATCATGGTCTGGGGCGGTATGTCACAGCATCATCGGACTGAGCTTGTTGTCATTGCAGGCAATCTCAAGGCTGTGCGTTACAGGGAAGATATCCTCCTCCCTCATGTGGTACCCTTCCTACAGGCTCATCCTGACATGACCCTCCAGCATGACAATGCCACCAGCCATACTGCTCGTTCTGTGCGAGATTTCCTGCAAGACAGGAATGTCAGTGTTCTGCCATGACCAGCGAAGAGCCCGGATCTCAATCCCATTGAGCACATCTGGGACCTGTTGGATCGGAGGGTGAGGGCTTGGGCCATTCCCCCCAGAAATGTCTGGGAACTTGCAGGTGCCTTGGTTGAAGAGTGGGGTAACATCTCACAGCAAGAACTGTCAAATCTGGTGCAGTCCATGAGGAGGAGATGCACTGCAGTACTTAATGCAACTAGTGGCCACACCAGATACTGACTGTTGCTTTCTATTTTGAACCCCCCCCCCCCCCCCCCCTTGTTCCGGGACTGTGTAAATATTTGTATGAATATATGTTAAGCTTGCTGAAAATAAATGCAGTTGACAGTGAAAGGACGTTTCTTTTTTTGATAGCATGGATGGTCAGTAGGAATGTGCACCTACCCTTTCAGCACGATTCGATACGATTTCTAGATACATGGGCTCCGATATGATACAGGAACGATTCTGTGTTTTTCGGTTTGATTAGAGAACAAATCGATTCGGTTATATTCAATACACTAACATATGCTGCATAAATAGGTTAATTTTATTTTCAAAATTGAAATCCACTGCTGATTGAGCTCATGAGCTGGACCTCTGAACTGTGTGCGTGTGTATGTGTGTGTGTACGTACGTGCACTATGGTGTATGTACTATGTAGGCAGCTAGACTGAGCCATAAAGGATACTAGGCATCCACCACCCCACCTCTACTATCAGACTATTGGGGGTGAGCAGCAATGTAGCCTGTGTTTTTTTTTTTTTTTTTTTTGTCCCCCCCACTTTGGTTCTGAAATCAGCATCACCCACATATTAACTTTGTTATTTTTGCAGATTGTGTTTGAGCTAGTAATCTATTTAATATTTATTGTTTACAAATTAGCTATGACATAGCCAATTAATAAATATATATACAGTTGGAATCATTAAAATTCATTTTTCAAACACCACCGATTTTTTGTTAACAAACTATTGTTTTGGCATGTCGGTTAGGACATCTACTTTGTGCATGACACAATTGTTCCAACAATTGTTTACAGACCGATTATTTCACTTATAATGAACTGTATCACAATTCCAGTGGGTCAAAAGTTTACATACATACACTAAGTTGACTGTGCCTTTAAACATCTTGGAAAATTCCAGAAAATGATGTGATGGCTTTAGAAGCTTCTGATAGGCTAATTGACATAATTTGAGTCAATTGGAGGTGTACCTGTGGATGTATTTCAAGGCTTACCTTCAAACTCAGTGCCTCTTTGCATGGAAAAATCAAAAGAAACCACAAGTCTGGTTCATCCTTGGGAGCAATTTCCGAACGCCTGAAGGTACCACATTCATCTGTACAAATAATAGTACGTAAGTATAAACACCATGGGACCACACTGCCGTCATACCGCTAAGGAAGGAGACGCATTCTGTCTCCTAGAGATGAACTTACTTTGTTGCGAAAATTGAAAATAAATCCCAGAACAACAGCAAATGACCTTGTGAAGATGCTGGAGGAAACAGGTACAAAAGTATCTATATCCACAGTAAAACGAGTCCTATATCGACATAACCTGAAAGGCTGCTCAGCAAGGAAGAAGCCACTGCTCCAAAACTGCTGTAAAAAAGCCAGACTACGGTTTGCAACTGCACATGGGGACAAAGATTGTACTTTTTGGAGAAATGTACTCTGGTTTGATGAAACAAAAATAGAACTGTTTGGCCGTAATGACCATCGTTATGTTTGGAGGAGAAAGGGGGATGCTTGCAAGCCAAAGAACACCATCCCAACTGTGAAGCACGGGGGGTGGCAGCATCATGTTGTGGGTGTGCTTTGCTGCAGGAGGGAATGGTGCACTTCACAAAATAGATGGCTTAATGAGAATGGAAAATTATGTGGATATATTGAAGCAACATCAAGACATCAGTTGCAAATGGGTCTTCCAAATGGACAATGACCCCAAGCATACTTCAAAAGTTGTGGCAAAGTGGCTTAAGGACAACAAAGTGAAGGTATTGGAATGGAAATCTCAAAGCCCTGACCTCAATCCTATAGATAATGTGTAGGCAGAACTGAAGAAGCGTGTGCGAGCAAGGAGGCCGACATACCAGACTCAGTTACACCAGCTCTGTCAGGAGTAATGGGCCAAAATTCACCCAATTAATTGTGGGAAGCTGATGGAAGGCTATCTGAAACGTTTGACTCAAGTTAAACAATTTCAAGGCAATGCTACCAAATACTAATTGAGTGTATGTAAACTTCTGACCCACTGGGAATGTGATGAAAGAAATAAAAGCTGGAATAAATAATTCTCTCTACTATTATTCTGACATTTCACATATTTAAAATAAAGCGGTGATTCTAACTGACCTAAGACAGGGAATTTTTACTAGGATTAAATGTCAGAAATTGTGAAAAACTGTGTTTTAAATGTATTTGGCTAAGGAGTATATAAACTTCCGACATCAACTGTATGTATGTATGTATGTATGTACTGTTGAAGTCTGAAGTTTACATACACCTTAGCCAAATACTTTCCAGAATGCGCTGTCTCCCACCATTTCTTGCACATTTCTTGTTTCATAACTTGTGTGAATTGTTTTCCCTTTGACTGTTGGTGTCTATCAATTCCCCAATACAAGTATCACCAGTAGTACATTTACCATTAATTCCCATAATTTCTAATCTACAATGTTTGTTTGGTTATGGTAATTTCTGTTAATGCATTCAATATATTAGTATTAGAGTCGTTTACCAATCTCATTTTCGGATTGGGCACGTTGTTTACAGAGCTCACAACCTATGCTACACTTGTGAGAAAAACAAGTTTTGGTGTATTCCATTCCATTAACGAGTTTTGTCAATTTATTAATTGTATTTTGTTTGGAGTGCTCCTGTCAATGTTAAGGATGCGCACCTGCTTACATATATAGAAGTTGGCCTAGGCTACCTGGCCTGCTAGGCTACCGCTAGGCTACCTTGCCTGCTAGGCTACCTGGACTGCGTGCGATTGTTGGCCTATAAATGTGCCCTTTTGGGGATGTCCGATTTTAGTATTTCTGATTGCCTTAACTCACCACCACTAATGAGCTGTGGAGCTTCTCAAAGCAATGTTTTCTTCATCTCAAACAACAAGTAAACAAAGTCTGTTTTTAGAATCCATTGAGATTGGCAATAGTTGTATTTGAAAAATATTTCCAGCCCTCTCCCTTTCCAGTGGAAATGTCATAAAATACCTGATTACGTCTTATCCCTTGCACAAACTCACTGGAGCAGGAAACTGAGGGCCCAGAATATTTTTTACAATGTTGCAAGTTTGCTAGCGTGTGCTTCGCGCTGACACAGTTGATAGAGAAGGGCCTTGTTCAGGGAGGTGACCAAGAACCCGATGGTCACTCTGACGGCGCTTCAGTGTTCCTCTGTGAAGATGGGAGAACCTTCCAGAAGGACAACCATCTCTGCAGCACTCCACCAATCAGGCCTTTATGGGTAGATTGGTCAGTCGGAAGCCACTCAGTAAAAGGCGCATGACAGGCCACTTGGAGTTGACCAAAAGGCACCCACAGGACTCTGACCATGAGAAACAAGATTCTCTGGTCTGATGAAACCAAGATTGAACTCTTTGGCCTGAATGCCAAGTGTCACGTCAGGAGGAAATCAAGTTGTCCAGTGTAGGAAATTCTCACTGGTACCCTAGTTTATAGAAATACCCATATCTACAAATGACCATATACACGGATTCTTAAAAGCAAAACTACCAAAACTATTGCTGATGGGGAACCTGAACAATCCAAATCAAATCTATTGTAAACCCCATTCAGCCGGTGAGTTGTTTCTCTCAACAGTGCATAGACAGCAAATGACATAGGTTGTCACTCAACTAATGAAGCCTAATATCACGCAAGCCATTTTAGTATTTGAATGCTGAAGGTTCCATGCAGATGTGCAAGATCAAGAACAGGGCCACCTACATTGTGTTAGTCAGCACGCAAAGCTGGGCACAGCGCGCGGTTTGACTAGGCTACTAAGATTGCCTGGGGGTTTTTCAGCACGCAAAATGACTTGAAGATCAATGACTGTCGACACCGTTGCATGCAGATCGACGCTGAAGGAGAGGATGCATCGATTGTCACAAAAGATTAGGTATTTTCGGAAGCTAGAAACAATGTAATATGAGCAAAACATGTTTGTGAACTGTCGATTCATAACACTTGAATTGATTTTCAGACCAATGCCCGCTACATTTGGATCGGTTTGGTGTCTGTGTACCGATGCACTTCTATCTTAGGCATCGTTCACCGATTTAAAATGTTTATCTGTGAATTATTACATCCCTAATGGTCAATCCTTGCATCCACCGTTCTGTCTATGAATTTGAGTGGTTACATTTCCCCAGCCCCATCCTTCGGCTTTTCAAAGAAACAATGGCAGGGAGAACGCTTTGTTATTGTTTCATCTGTGGATTGCCACTTTAAAGCCACGAGTGAGTGCTCATGTTGCATTTTAATTCAGGACTGTATGTTTCTTTTGGTCTATAAAGTAAGATGTTGTGTGTAAAAGAGCGAGAGATGCACAGACAGTGGTTGATGAAGGGGGGGAGGTGTCTTTTTCTCTCTCTCTTTCCCCACCTCCCCCTCTCTCCAGTCTTGTTGTGTTTTCCCACACTCCCAGGCCACAGCCCTGGGGTGAAGCAGAGTTAGAGGGGGATTAGCTCTGTCTCCCCCACGCCTACAGAGGGTGCCCAGAGAGAAGGGCCGGGGCTCTGGTGCAGGAGTATCGACGCTCTCTGTGCACTTGGCCCAAGACTGCAGCGCTGACCCTTTCCTGCAGTCTCTATGTTAATGTAAACACAATCGATGAAAGTATTACCAGTTCCGCAAATAGAGGTTCTGGAAGCACAGACCATGTCCATGAGACAAATACAGATATTCGAGCCACTTTATTCTCAGTTTGCACCCTACACAGTACAAAAGTTTGCCCAGTTGCGATTTGTGCACCAATGGTAGGCTATACCCAAGCTAATGGTAAACCAAAGTCTTAAACAAGGGTACATGATGCTTCTGAAATTCTTCTCAGGTTCTTTTTACTTTGTACATGAATTGCTTTCCTGGATATTCAAAAATAAGTCTCATTAAATGATACAGGTTGGTTTTGAAATACAACCATATTTCGAGACAGGATATATGCAAGAATGAGTAAAACATTTCATTTAAGGGAAACATGTTCAGCCCACGGCTCCTACTTGTCACTCACCACCATAGCCCAACCTCAGATGTGTTCTGTTTGAGAAAGCTCAAGGTCCACTTCGTCCTGAGGCCTATGTTTAGTTTAGCAGAAGTAAATATATATATATATATATATATATATATATATATATTTAGAAATTGCTCTAATGAAAGGTGACCATGTAACTCACTTGGTAGCCTTTTTGCCTTGTCAAGTAATTTTTTGGCTTAAGCAAGGTGAATTGTATATTAGCTAACTTCTCTGACCTCAGTGTGTCTCTGTGTGAAAATGCTCACTCCTACGCTGATGCATCATAAAAAATATATACAAAAATCCAAAATGCTTGTGACTTAGACTTTTTAGTGTCCAGGACCATAGGTTACATGCCAGGGGAATACATACTGTAGCTAGAGAATATTGAGGAAAATGTAACTTTCGGGTAGAGGGGGAATTTCTTAAATGGATAACTCTTAATTCACTTCATCAGAATCCAATGGGATAAAAATCTCACTGATAACATCTGTCCAACCCCATGGTTATGCATACAGTATTAATCAGACAAAGACAGATGGGCAAAACATTTGGTCTCCAGCTATCTGTTGTCCCTTTCAGAATTTCCTCAATAGATGCTTGTTTTTTTGGTTTTGTTAACCAACTGTGTCATCAGTGCCAACAATGAAATGCCCGGTGATTATGTACAACAGCTTTAGGAAGACTGATTAAGTAGAGCTCAGACGGTTTGCAACGTTTTTATATACTTCTTTATCTTGAAAGGATTGTGTCATTTTCATATTTTAATGAGCCAATTGCTTAGCCCAACTTACAAACCAAATTTATAGAAAACAAACTTAAGACTAGGGTTGGAGCGATGTCAATCTTTTTCCTATCGTGATTATGTACACATAACATTTTGATATACAATGCTATTGCCCCTATAAGCCACCCCCAAAAATGATTTTATATATATATATAAAAAATATTACAATAAATGAAAAACTCGGCTTAAACAACAGTTTGGCTATAGCGCAAAATCAAATGCAACTGATGAAAGACATGGTTGAAAGCCTGTGCAGGCAAAATCTTTTCTAATTTTCCTTTCTGGTGGAAGGGCTGAACAGGTTTATGTGGTGTGTCTGTGTCTGCACATGATGGAGCAATGACTGTCTGATGAAGAACTGGCTGTCTTACCATAGTGAGCTAGGTTCTAGGTCTATATCATGGGCTGGACATAAACAGTCTAACATCTTCAGAACTGGGTAGTAAATTAGAGGTGGACCGATTAATTGGCAGGGCCGATTTTTCAAGTTTTCATAACAATCCGTAATCATCCTTTTTGGACGCGGATTATGGCCGATTACATTGCAATCCACGAGGAAACTGCGTGGCAGGCTGACCACCTGTTGCACGAGTGCAGCGTCAAAAGGACCTTGTGGCTTGCAAGGAGCCAAGGTAAGTTGCTAGCTAGCATTAAACTTATCTTATAAAAACCGATCTTCACATGATCACTAGTTAACTACACATGATTGATGATATTACTAGGCTTACTAGGCTAACTAGCTTGCATTAGCTGCATTGCATATAATCAATGCGGTGCCTGTTAATTTATCATCGAATCACAGCCTACTTCAACTTTGCCAAACGGGTGACTATTTAACAAAAGCTCATTCACGAAAAAATCACAATCGTTGCATGAATGTACCTAACCATAAACACCAGTGCCTTTCTTAAAATCAGTACACAGAAGTATATTTTTTTAAAACCTGCATATTTAGTTAACATTGCCTGATTACATTAATTTATTTTAACTAGGGAACTTGCTTACAGTGAAAGCAGAGTCAGGTTATATGCAACAGTTTGGGCCGCCTGGCTTGTTCTTCCTAACAAGGACCGTAATTAATTTGACAGAATTGTGCATAATTATGACATGACATTGAAGGTTGTGCAATGTAACAGCAATATTTAGACTTAGGGATGCCACCCGTTAGATAAAATACGGAATAATTCCATATTTCACTGAAAGAATAAACGTTTTGTTTTCGAAATGATAGTTTCCGGATTTGATCATATTAATGATCTAAGGCTCGTATTTCTGTGTTTATTATAATATAATTAAGTCTATGATTTGATAGAGCAGTCTGACTAAGCGGTGGTAGGCTTCTTAACTTGGAATATTCAAAAAGTGGGAATGTTAAAAGTTAGCTTTTTTACATGGCACATATTGCACTTTTACTTTATTCTCCAACACTGTTTTTGCATTATTTGAACAAAATTGAACATGTTTAATTATTTATTTGAGACTAAATAGATGTTATTCATGAATTATATAAAGGTTAAAAAAAAGTGTTAATTCAGTATTGTCATTATTACAAATATATATATATATATATAAGTAAATATACTGGTGTGCAAAGGAGCAAAAAAAAGAAAAACAATATCGGGATGAGGTAGATGGATGGGCTTTTTACAGATAGGTTATGTGCAGTGATTTGTGAGCTGCTCTGACAGATGGTGCTTGAAGTTAGTGAGGGAAATATGAGTATCCAGCTTCAGTGATTTTTGCAATTTGTTCCAGTCATTGGCAGCAGAGACCTGGAAGGAAAGGCAGCCAAAGGAGGAATAGGCTTTGGGGGTGACCAGTCAAATATACCTGCTGGAGCACGTGCTACGGGTGGGTGCTGCTATGGTGACTAGTGAGCTGAGATAAGGCGGGGCTTTACCTAGCAACGACTTGTAGATGACCTGGAGCCAGTGGGTTTGGCGACGAATATGAAGCGAGGGCCAGCCAACGAGAGCATACAGGTCGCAGTGGTGGGTAGTATATGGGGCTTTGGTGACAAAACGGATGGCATTATGATAGACTGCATCCAATTTGTTGAGTAGTGTTGCAGGCTATTTTGTAAATGATATCGCCGAAGTCGGTAGGATAGTCAGTTTTACGGGGGTATGTTTGGCAGCATGAGTGAAGGATGTTTTGTTGCGAGATAAGAAGACGATTCTAGATTTAATTTTGGATTGGAGATGCTTAATGTGAGTCTGGAAGGAGAGTTTACAGTCTAACCAGACACCTAGGTATTTGTAATTGTCCACATATTCTAAGTCAGAACCATTCAGAGTAGTGATGCTGGATGGGCGGGCAGGTGCGGGCAGCGATCGGTTGAAGCATTTCGTTTTACTTGCATTTAAGAGCAGTTGGAGGCCACGGAAGGAGTGTTGTGTGGCATTGAAGCTCGTCTGGAGGTTAGTTAGCACAGTGTCCAAAGAAGGGCCAGAAGTATACAGAATGGTGTCATCTGCGTAGAGGTGGATCAGAGAATCACCAGCAGCAAGAGTGACATCATTAATGTATACAGAGAAGAGTCGGCCCGAGAATTGAACCCTGTGGCACCCCCATAGAGACATACTGCCAGAGGTCGAGACAACAGGCCCTCCGATTTGACACACTGAACTCTCTCTGGGATGGGATGTAGTTGTTGAACCAGACGAGGCAGTCATTTGAGAAACCAAGGCTGTTGAGTGTGCCGATAAGAATGTGGTGATTGACAGAGTCGAAACATTGACATATTGCACTACTTTCTCTTGTACACTGAGGACATAGGGAAGCTTTGCAGCGGAAGAGTGAAAGATGTTCCTATTTGAAAGCTAGAAAAAAACGTGTATCTCGCCATATGTTTAAAAAAAAAAATAGCTCTCATGCTAGAAAAAGATGAAGCCCACTGTGCTAAACCATCGTTGTCGTGTTCTGACCTTAGTTCTTTGGTTATGTCTTTGTTTAGTATGGTCAGGACGTGAGTTGGGTGGGTTGTCTATGTTCCTTTTTCTATGATTTGGGATTTCTGTGTTTGGCCTGGTATGGTTCTCAATCAGAGGCAGCTGTATATTGTTGTCCCTGTTTGAGAACCATACTTAAGTAGCCTGGTTTCACTTTTGAGTTGTGGGGGATTATTTTCCGTGTCAGTGTTTTGTTCCACACGGAACTGTTTCGGTTTAGTTTTTTCACGTGGTTGTTTATTGTTTTGTTCAGTGTTCATTATTCTTCTAAAAAAACTAAGATGTACACTTACCACGCTGCGTATTGGTCCGATCCTTGCTACTCCTCCTCAGAAGAGGAAAGTCGTTACAATCGTCTGTCACATTACGATGCCGTCACCATCAACGATGTCATCGCCATTGACGATGGCTGTCAATCATCGTCGGTTGACAATGCTGTCGTAATATTGCCCAAACTTATTTAAGTCTAAATACCCCAATCACATTTCTTAACATTTTTAATATCTGTTGCGCTCTTCGTACGTGTTCATTTGTGCCCAAGAAAAACTGTTACCCAGGACAACCTCAACCGGTTGCCGTTGAAGGAGTAAAATGACTATTATTGTTCATCCTGAGTTTGAAATAGCTGAAATCCATAATGTGGCTAGGCTACTGATGTATAGTGAGTGCTAAGCTGTATCCTGCAGACTGCAGTGATACATTTCCCCTCAACCCTCCCAGCCCTGTTTGCCTCCACAAGGTCACATTGCCAGCGGCAGTCCTACGTTACCCACTTAAAAAGCAAAAACCCATACAGCTAATGAGTTCAGAGATTAAGGAGCCACAATTAGGGCTCAGACGCACCAAGGATACTGACTGCTGAGAGGTACTTAGCACCTCTGCCCAGAGTGTCGGCAGTTCACATAGCACATATCCACCACTGATCCAACAATCGCAATACTTCAGACCACAAGGTGGCAGTAGCTTGTTTAGCTTGTGCCTGATGTAGATGGCTAATGTTAGCTAACGACCTAGTATGCTGTGCTAATGTTGCTGCTAGCTAGCTAGCTAGAATGTGGTAAGCCCTTGTTAATACTAGCCAGATGGCCACAACTAGATAAACATTTTTTAAAAACCTTTATTTAACAAGGCAAGTCAGTTAAGAACAAAGTTAATTAAGAACAAATTCTTATTTATAATGATGGCCTACCCCTGCCAAACCCGGACGATGCTGGGCCAATTGTGCGCCTCCCTATGGGACTCCCAATCATGGCCGGATGTGATACAGCTTATGTGATAACTAGCGTAGCTAGCAACATTATAATTAAATCACAATGGATATATTTTTTTATGTAGCAGCTGCCTGCTAGCTGCCGATTAGTCAATGGAGGAGCTAGCTAGCTATGTTGTGCTACTGGCAAATGGTGATCCAAACTTTAGCTAGCAAGAGAGCTGGCTTTGGCAGGATGGGATAATTGAGAGTGATTTATATTATTTCTTCATCTTGCTAGATAAATAGCTTGTAAATGCATTTAGTGTTGTGTGCATTGTGCTGCACTTACCAGTCCATTCGTTTCATATGAAGTGTGTGTGTGTGTGTGTGTGTGTGACTGCCTTGTTAATTTAAACTCCTTAGCTAGATGTAATATTTGTAACGGCTCTCCTCTTCATCTGATGATTAGGAATCATCGGACCAACACACAGCGTGGTAAGTGTTCCTAGTAAATTTAATTAAACTAAACACTGAATAACAAAACAACGAGAGTGAACGACACGAAACTGTCCTGTAAGGTGAAAAATAGAATGCAACTACCCACAAACACAGGTGGGAACAGGCTACCTAAGTATGGTTCTCAATCAGAGACAACGATTGACAGCTGCCTCTGATTGGGAACCATACCAGGCCAAACACATAGAAATACAACACACAGAACAAAACAGAATGCCCACCCCAACTCACGCCCTGACCAAACCAAAATAGAGACATTAAAAAGGAACTAAGGTCAGGACGTGACAATATTGTTATGGAGCTTTATTGTTTCAGTTAGAACAATTGTGATTTAAAAGGGAAAAAGTGCTCTTTTTCGCCTTTTTTATTTTCTTGTCACTCCTTTCAGGTCCCCCTGCTCTCTGATTGTTTTAAAGTCAAGTTGTTGGCCATTGCCAAGCATTGTGATTCTACAAGTAGAAAGGTTAATCTGCACCAGGTCGGTTACGCAGCAGGTACATCTTTTGTATTAGCAAGAGAAGGAATGGCCTCCTACAGTGCTAAGTACCTACCGGCAGACATATTTCTCGGTGTGTCTGACATCTTAGTCCTACCTTTCTGTAAATTGGTCCGAGAGCAAATTACACATTGATGTTATCGATCTCAAAAAATCCCTCTCTAGACTTTACGCCATTCACTTGCATTTAATTCAATTAGTGAAAAGGTTCACATCTTGCATCTTGCACATCTTGTACTGCTGCATTGAAATTCAATTCAGCATATCGTTTTATGCATTAGAATGCAATGCTAGAATGCAGTAATAGTGTGCCTTTTTTAACAACCTCACTTGCTGATGGTAAAAAACCTTGTGTAATAACTTGTGTGCAGCATATTTCTCTCCTAATGTCATTACTAATGGCAGTATCTTTCTCTGTGAACTAGTCTGATTGTTTTGTTCTCTGCACAATCCCAATATTCCATGAGCAGGTTGTAAGTCTTAATCATCTGTTGAACAAGGCTGTCAAGTCAGACAAATGGCGGGGCTCAGCCCCTTACCCACGTTAGGACCAGAGAGCAGAAAGCTCGCCTCCACATACCACGGCTCTGCCCTGCCGGTAATGATGGAGCACATATCTGCAAGATTGCTGCAAAAGGCCCAACTAATAGGCTGGTCAGTCTGAAAGATCTGGACTGCGAGGGGGAGGGAGAATCAACTTTTAAAAAGCAGCGACCTTTTGAAAATATGCTGCTCAGAGAAAAGATGTTTGATGTTCGAACTTTGCTGGCTTGGATCCCTTATTAGTTCTCAGACAAGGGACTATAAAGCTTAGAGAACAAGTCGCCTGTGTTTGCTTTCGCCTGCTAATTCCTTATTAAAAAGTTCAGGACGGCAGGGGACCTTTTGATAACAGATTCCTAATATTTTGTTTTCTGAATACCACACATTCATCTGTAACTGCTCATGTCTGATGTTTTCAGAAAGACCCTTTCGCCTTGGATTTATTATTATTTTCAATGTGTTTTACTCCTACGACTAGCCTACAAGTTGCGTTGAACTCGTGGACATGAGGATTTTCAGTCGATCTTCTTTTAGAAAGAATATTTCAATCTTTCACAGCACACTCTGTCTATTGCATTTGCCAGTACCTATTGCATTTGCCAGTACCTATTGCATTTGCCAGTACCTATTGCATTTGCCAGTGCCTGTTGCATTTGCCAGTGCCTGTTGCCTCACCAATTTGCACGGCCCTGTTGTTTCTGAGAACCAAGTGCTACCTTTGTTAAAATAATAATAAAGGAATATGTGTTCACAGCCATTCTGGCAGCGGTCATTGGCAGTTAGGCTCTTATTAAAACGCGGCTGCACTGTCACAACGCTGCGTCTCCTTGTTCAATCACAGCCAGTAGAAACTTGTTTAAACCCAAATTAGTTTCCTGGGAGGAATATGACCGATCATATTTGCAGTTTCAGATTTCCCTCATTTATGAGAAATACGTCCCAGAAAAAAAGCCTTCAACCTGAAACTCTGTGGCTGATATTTAAAGATGAATTAAACCTATGACAGCAGTACAACTGCCTGTCTACAACTCTCTCTCGGTGCATGTTGTCTTCTGCATTTCCTCTTCCTTCACTGCTCCCTTGTCGCCGCCTCTTGGAAGCTACCAACCAAGGACATTTCCAATGTCAGCCTTATGAAAGACACAAAGCCTGCTTGATTTATCTGACTGTATTCATACTGTATCGTCACTGTCCTGTGATGAAGAAGTGAATGGCAAAATCCAGAAGCAATAGTGAGTTGTATAAAAACCACTACAGTGAGAAGACCTCGTGGAGGTTTTTCATCGGGCCTTTAATCTGGCATCTAGGCTACGACTTCAAAGAGACTCATGAAGATGTATTAGATTGGATGAGCTATTTATCATTGTCTGTTTTTGTCAGTCCAAAGTTAAACTCAAATCAACTATTTTCAGATTAGCTGCATGTAACATCTGGTTTTTACAATCAACATAAATAATCCGTCTTCGGAATTAACCCTCTTAGAGCTGGGAGATATTTTATGGTGGATACCGTCTAAAGGTATTTTGATACCGTGCTAAATCAAATAAAAGTTCTTCAAATTGGACTACTTCACTGTCAGTTGTGTTGTGCAAAACAATCAGAAGAGAGAATTCCCATTTATATCCACTTAGAATTCATTTGTTGCCATCCTATGGTCATGTGCTACTCATAAAACATGAAGAACTTATATCATTCCGAAACATAAAATACCATCAAACACCGTCGTACCTCCAAAAATACAAAATACATTTTATTTTGTCCATATCACCCAGCCCGATCCCCTCTAATTCCCTGCTTTTTGTGTTCTGACATGATCAACATTTGTTCCAATCTAAAATTTTAAAGTGTTTCCCCAGACTTACTTTGATGCTCCCATTAGTTCTATAGTTAAAAATCTTTGGCTGTCCAGTCCCATTATGCTTGGTGGGGAGGAGTTGGAGGGAGTTATGGAGGTAGGGGACCTGGACAGGCACGGAAACAGCTGGCTCTTATTGAATGGAATGGGAAGCCGGAGACTATAGCTGGTGTAAGAGCTGAATGGGGATAATGCCAGGTTGTGTTCACACGCCCCCCTGCTGTTCCCACTCTCTTCCATGTGAGGCTTTTGGGATTGTTATGTAACTTCACTGAAAAAAAGGGAAGAGAGGCTGTCAAACAGTAAGAAAAATACATGTTTTTTTGCCCCCTTTTGAAGATGCTCACAGTTTTATTCAGTATTATCTTCTGTGCCTCTGTGAAAGAATTCCCAAACAATATTGTGAAGTGGGATCAGAGCCAGTAGTATTGAATATTGCGTAGGCCTTACAGTATGTTGCTGCCGAGGGGGGTTTGCGTAGTTTCTAGAGGCCCTCTTGGCCACAGAGACAAACATTTGCTGTTTTAAAACAAATTTCTTGCAGTTCTACACATTTAGCTATGGGGCAGATGGAACATGTTACAGTTTTAAAGCATTTTACAGTTTTAAAATATAGATGCAACATGTCAAGTATTGGTCCCATTTTTAATCAGGTTAAATAAATACTCACAAAAAGCTTATTTTGTTGAAATGTTGTGCATAAATTTGTTTACATTCCTGTTAGTGAGCATTTCTCCTTTGCCAAGATAATCCATCGACTTGACAGGTGTGGCATATCAAGAATCTGATTAAGCAGCATGATCATTACGCAGGTGCACAAGAATTTGGCGGTACGTCCAACCGGGCACACGACCACATGCAACCACACCAACCCACGACTTCCATATCCGGCTTCTTCACCTGCGCCAACCAGACAGCTGATGAAACTGTGTTTTCACAAACTGTCGGAAACCATCTGTGTGCTCGTTGTCCTCACCAGGGTCTTGACCTGACTGCAGTTCGGTGTCGTAATCCGACGTCGGTGGGTAAATGCTCACTTTCAATGACCAAGTGTGCTCTTCACAAATTAATCCCAGTTTCAACTGTACCGGGCAGATGGCAGACAGTGTGAATGGCATTGTGTGGGCGAGCGGCTTGCTGATGTCAACGTTGTGAACAGATTGCCCCGTGATGGGGTTATTGTATGGGCAGGCATAAGCTACGGACAATAAACACAATTGCAATTTGAATGCACAGAGATACCGTGACGAGATCCCGAGGCCCATTGCCATGCCTTTCATCACCTCATGTTTCAGCATGATAATGCACGGCCTCATGTCACAAGGATCTGTAAACAATTCCTGGAAGCTGCAAATGTCCCAATTCTTCCATGGCCTGCATGCACACCAGATACGTCACCCATTGAGCATGTTTGAGCATGCTCTCGATCGACGTGCGACAGCGTGTTCCAGTTCCCGCCAATGTCCAGAAACTTTGCTCAGCCATTCAGGGGGAGTGGGACAACGTTCCACATACCACAATCAACAGCCTGATAAATTCTGTACAAAGGAAATGTTGCACTGCATGAGGCAAATGGTGGTCCACTGGTTTTCTGATCCACGCCCCTACCTTTCTTTTAGAGCTATCTGTGTCCAACAAATGCATATCTGTATTCCCAGTGATGTGAAATCAATAGATTAGGGCCTAATTAATGTATTTCAATTGACTGAATTCCTTATGAACTATAACACCAGTCTCAACGTCATCAGTGAAGAGGCGACTCCGGGATGCTGGCCTTCTAGGCAGAGTTGCAAAGAAAAAGCCATATCTCAAACTGGCCAATAAAAGATGAAGATGGGCAAACAAACACAGACATTGGACAGAGGAACTCTGCCTAGAAGGCCAGCATCCTGAAGTCGCCTCTTCACTGTTGACGTTGAGACTGGTGTTTTGCGGGTACTATTTAATAAAGCTGCCAGTTGAGGACTTGTGAGGCATCTGTTTCTCAAACTAGACACTCTAATGTACTTGTCCTCTTGCTCAGTTGTGCACCGGGGCTTCCCACTCCTCTTTCTATTCTGGTTAAAGCCAGAATAGAATGAATAAGCAATGAGAAATGACAGTCCATCATTACTTTAAGACATGATGGTCAGTCAATCCAGGAAAATTACAAGGACTTTGACATTTCTTCAAGTGCAGTCGCAAATACCATCAAGCGCTATGATGAAACTGGCACTCGTGACAACCGCCACAGGAAAGGAAAACCCAGAGTTACCTCTGCTGCAGAGGATAAGTTCATTAGAGTTTCCAGCCTCAGAAATTGCAGCCCAAATTAAATTCTTCACAGGGTTCAAGTAACAGATACATCTCAACATCAACTGTTCAGAGGAGACTTTGTGAATCAGGCATTCATGGTATAATTGCTGCAAAGACACCACTACTAAAGGACACCAATCAGAAGAAGAGACTTGCTTGTGCCAAGAAACATGAGCAATGGACATAAGACCGGTGAACATCTGCCATGCCTTTATGTGACGCAGAGTAGGCGAGCGGATAATCTCCGCATTTGTGGTTCCCACCATGTAGCATGGAGGAGTTGATGTGGGGGTGCTTTGCTGGTGACACTGGCTGTGATTTATTTAGAATTCAAGGTACACTTAACCAACATGTCTAACACAGCATTCTGCAGCAATATGCCATCCCAACTGGTTTGCACTTAGTCCCACTATCATTTGTTTTTCAATAGAGCAGTGATGCAACACACCGCCAGGCTGTGTAAGGGCTATTTGACCAAGAAGGAGAGTGATGAGTGCTGCATCAGATGACCTGGCCCCCACAATCACCCGACCTCCACCCACTTGAGATGGTTTGGGGTGAGTTGGACCGCAGAGTGAAGGAAATGCCGCCAACAAGTGCTCAGCATATGTGGGAACTCCTTCAAGACTGATGGTGAAGCATTCCAGGTGTAGCTGGTTGAGAGAATGCCAAGAGTGTGCAAAACTGTCATCAAGGCAACGAGTGGCTACTTTGAAGAATCTAAAATATATTTTGATTTGTTTAAACACTTTTTTGGTCACTACATGATTCCATGTGTGTTATTTCATAGTTTTGATGTCTTCACTATTATTCTATAATGTAGAAAATAGTACAGATAAAGAAAAACCCTTGAATGAGTAGGTTTGTGCTGCTAAATGCACGTAGGGGAAGCACTCAGCTACATCGGACATATGGCCTAAAGCAACACTATCTTCTCTGCAGCTTTGTTGTTTTGTTTATTTATTTCTATCCAGTGTGTTTAGCATTCAGGTTGGGCTTCCCTGGGCACCAGTCCAGCAGCACTGGGCTGCTTCACGATCTAGGCCTTACAAACTAGCCTCATTAGCCACGAAGAGTAGGCTTGGTCAATTAAAATAAATCCCTGTTAGCACAGCTGCTTTGGTCAGCCAAATTTAGCTAGGGGAGCACTGTGTAGTCTGCCTCTCGCCTAGTGAACGGCGCTCTGTAGCCGCACATCTTGACTAATTATTTCAAGAGGAGGAATATTTTAATAGCAATTAATGAGCTGCGGGATTATGTGAGCCCCAATTTAAGTGCTCTGTCTGTGCATGAGCGCTATGAAGAATCCCCAAAGAAGTGAAGTACTGGATGACTGGCGGAATCAGTCCAGATGAGACCTGCCACCGGTTTGCACTGCAGTCTGGGGAGATCCTAGGGAATGGTCCTAGGTAGTCCTCGAGTTGTTGATTTGGTTTCTTACTCTCCTTTTGTGGTAACACTTTTTGGCAATACCAGTATACTGCATATGATTCCGTATACTGGTATTAAAACTTGTCATAAGCATAAGTATGGTTTTATCAAATCTGCTATTTTCAAACTTTTTATACGTTGACTAATAAAATATTATTATAGATGCTTGTAACATTATTGTAATACATTATACTCAATTCTGACCAAATTAGTAGTGTTTATCAGGCTTGTATAACAGCAGTTTTATAAATCCAGATGTTACATCTACTTTTTGAGTTTTTATATTTTGAATTTCAAATAGAGGGATTTCTGTTCCCTTTAGGATTTTCTGTCACATTTGATACCAGTCATTGGGCTGTATGACTGACGCTGATTGAAACACCTGTGTCTTCTGCATAGCTTCCGTCTCTTTCACGACGTTTCATCAGAAGGGGAGCAGAGCTGCCGACAGGCTTCTGCCGCTTCCACATCAAAGTGAGAGCTGCTTTACTTGCCATGCATCGCTCCCAAACTAACGACAGGAGGAGAGGGGGAGGCAGAGTGGGCAGGAGCGGAGGATATAGTTGGGCTACAAAACCAAATATTTCTCCTTTTAAGTGAGCAGAGTGTTGTCAGGCTTGAGATTTAGCTTTGGGAAAACAGTCGGCTACAATGTCTCAATTAAACTTGATGATGACTTTTATTTTTTCTTATTTTTCTCTACTCTGTTGCCAATAATGTTTTCTTGTGAATTTTACGATTTTGTGTGGGCTGCTCGAGGCTAGAACAGAGGACACATTATAATACATGGTGTTACTGGTAGTGCAGCTTTCAAGTTGTCACGTTTCGGTTAACTCAAGGTCAGATTTCCACCTTCATTAACTTTCATCTGACGCCTGTCACATTACTGTCACATAGTTGGCCTTGGAGCTGTGTTTTAAGTGTCTCAAGGTTTAGTGACAAAAACAGACCCAGGCTAGGTCAGCTGTTGGATATTCTCCATGTATGCTTGATGTGATGTGGTTTAGAGCTGCCTGGCTGCGCAGGATGATCTCCACCCTGTAATAGCGATAGTGTTGTCTGAAATGGCCTGTCCTTCTCCCCACTAATAGGCTGCACACAGTAGACACACAGCCTACCACGTGGTTCCAATTGGATCTGTGAGTCAGAGCATGGGGCTTGCAACACCACAGAGTTGTGGGCTTGATTCCAGCCAATGAGATACTGTCTTCACTAATGCCTAATGTTACCTTTTAGACCGAGTTATCGTACTAACACATGGCATGTTTTTTGTTTGTTCTTTTCTCTCCCCATTTAGTTACAATACCACGCTGGCTTGGCGTCCAGTCTTCTCAACCAGCAGTCACTCAAGCGCTCAGCTAACCAAATGGGGGCATCAGCCAAGAGAAGACCCAAAGTCCAGCCCAGTACCCTGGTGCTGCCACCACAGTGAGTACAGCTCCTCTTCATCCTGCTCACACATTTCCTTGATAGTTGGGAAAGAAGTGACTAAAAGATGAATGATCTCACTCCAATTTTTTTTTTCAGTTTATTGTTGTCATAGTCCCGAGGGATCAGATAATGGTAATAAAGTGGTGCATTGTCTTATTTTGTTTTCTTGGGCTGTAGACCTCTTGCTTTGACATGAGAGTGGGGGAAGGGCATGCAGAAAGTCTGGACGGATGGACTGAGGGATGACATCCCCAATGGATGATGAAACAGTAGGTGAAGGAAAGAGAACAGCGTGGTCCACCGCTGGCATAGCTGAAACACAATCTGAAATGCATTGTGTGTTGGGCTCTTATGGATAGTGTGGCATTGTACCCTGGTCTTAGAAATGTCCCACCTTTTTTCATAAATGTTTGTCAGTGTGCCTTTTGAAAGACATGGGCTACTCTTTTCATAATGTTATTTTACAGTGCAAGTTATTGTGCGACTTTTATATAATTTAAAGTCCTTCGGGTAGATGAGGTTTGTAGAATGTGTGGAAAAGGCACCTGGTGCACTGTTCTGTTCACCCTCACACCCCTTGTCAATAAAGAAAGATCCTCACAAAATGTCAGATTCACTGGGTTTGGGTGACATTTTCCCCCATATTTCCCATCTGGCATTTTAGAAGTTTTTGTCATGGGAGGTAGGGCCGGCGTCGCTCGGTAAAGTGTCTGCACTCTGGATGTAAAAGGAAATATCAATAGTGGAGAACAGGGAAGGCACGGCTGTCACTGTAAATCTTCCCGGAGCAGCTTCTCACTGGTCGGTTTCCTGCGTTGTGCAGGAGGGGTGACTCTGGGCTTTGGGGAACTCTAATGGCTCCGTACAGCACAGGAAGAGAGCGAGGTGAAGAGCGGAGCAAGGTGAAGCCAACCAGCGGCTCCTCTGTCAAACGTCATTGTCCTGATGAATTTGCCGTTTCTAAAAGGAGCACCCAGCGCATGAATTATGCAGCACAACCTTCATGCGAGGTGGCTTTTAAGTTTTTTTTGCATCCACCCTCCTGCATTGCCAGCTGTTTTCGTCCTGCGTTCTTCTATATGTACAGAAATGCCCCAGAAAGTGCACTGTGTAATTATGGTAAAAACAAATAAATGTTGTGGTCGTAAATGAATATAGATGATATGATATTGGGTTTATGCAGACACTTTAGCTACCAAGTAGTCAAGTCCTGAGTAGACACATTTCTGTTGGAGAGTAGATCAATGGCAGGCTATTAGAGATTGGCATATTTGATTGTTCAAGTCGAATCTGCTTTGTCAGCCTTGAAAACGATCTTGGTATAGGTATGGAGATACCAGGTTATACAATCTGATAGCCTATTAGTCCGACACTAGACACGTAATAGGTTTGTTATGCAGAAGTCGTGATCGAAGACTGGACGCTGAAGAGATTAACAGATAATAGAAGACATCGGACTGCTAACTAGCAGACATCATGCTAAGACATTGATGGTGATGTGGCTTTGGCATCAACAGATGCATACAGTATGGAAAGCGTCAGGAGTTTTGGGACACTTTTTGGGGCACTGTGTTTTTTCAGTTATTTCCAGCGTGATCCACTTGGGTTTTCTGCTGGTAGAAAATCCTAGGAAATGTTCTGTAACTGACACAAGCTGTCTCCAATCAATCAATGTCTGGTTGTTCATGTGTTTTGTGGGGGGACCGCCTAAGCCATGGGATGCGTAGCTCTGCGGATCTTAAGTGAAGTGGCAATATTCTATTAGTCTGAATTTGCCGAAACAGTTAACGGTCAGAACACTATCAATTAGGAATATCGCTAGCAACAACCGAATACGTTTTGGGGGAATTGCATACCTACAGTAGGAAAGAGAATATCTTTCTAATGATGTCAATTTTATTTCTCAACTCCTAATATCACACAAATTACACTCATTGGAGCAGCTTACTCTCACTGGAGTATCTGACCCGCGACTAGACTACCAGTGCGGCAAGTGCTGCTGGTAAGCTTTCTTGACTTGGACATGCAGAAGCAGTGAAAGGGTTTGGACACACCTACTCATTCAAGGGTTTTTCTTTATTTTTACTATTTTCTACATTGTCGAATAATAGTGAAGACATCAAAACTATGAAATAACACACATGGAATCATGTAGTGACCAAAAAAGTGTTAAAACAAATCAAAATATATTTTAGATTCTTCAAAGTAGTCACCCTTTGCCTTGATGACAGCTTCGCACACTCTTGGCATTCTCTCAACCAGCTTCACCCAGGGCAAGAAAAAGTTGACTACCCCTGCTCTATATGGAGTCATGCTGAATGTAATCAGCTAAACTGGCACGTTTTGACTGACTCTTGTCATGCATAAACCAACCTCCCTTAGACAGCTAGCCCCCATATCTGGATTAATACTGTCCTAAGTGGTCCAATTTGTAAGTCGCTCTGGATAAGAGCGTCTGCTAAATGACTTAAATGTAAATGATGTAAATGTTAACACATTTAGGTTATTCATCCATCTCTTTGAGCTGCTGCTCTGTTTATCCAGAGATGCAGTGACCAAATTAGAGCAGTTGTGCTCTCTATTGTTAAAAGACCAGACAAATTGATGACCACTAAGTTTGATAGCTAATCCAACTAACTGATATAAAATTATTTCTTGCTTTGGGAGGGTACCACTATAATAATATGGGGATATTGCCTGTGCTTCTGGAAAGTCACCAGGAAACTTTGCGCGGTGCAAGGTCACTTTGGAGTGACTCATGCTGGGTGTGTTGTCTGTTGGCCAACGGCGATCAGTTCGTCACTCCGGGGACACAGGCCTTTGTCCTTGGAGCATCGATTCAAAGTGGCGTTGTCAGCTTGGGCCTGCCCATTCCCATCAACAGAGAGGCTAAGCAGATCTATTAGGAGCAAGCCTGGAATTTGTGATTTTAGGGGCAAGGCCATTTGGCCTTCAAGAGGTGCCCAATCTGCCAGAGAACCAAGGCCATCTGCTAGGGCACCAAGGCCATTAAACCAAAATAACAAATTAAATGTATTTTTAAAATGTATGTGTATGTAAATGTACATGAATAATTTGCCTACATGTCAAAGTGTAGGTGATAGACTATGCGTATTGGCTACAGCATCTCATGTCCACACCGATGCTGACATGAGAGGCACCGGAAAATATAGCCAAAGTTTAATGAGACTTTTAATTACATATACTGTATATGTGCTAAACGCCAGTCATGTTTGATAAATATAATGTAGTATAATTAATATTAACGCCTAAATGCTTGATTGTGTCAACATACTTGAGGCACTGTTTGTTCCGATAAGAGAGAAATGACAGTGCTTGTTGTGTACCGCAACATCACCCACATTGCAATTTGAGCAGAGGCAGTCATCATTTTTAAACCATTTAACCATAAACATAATTGTTTAAAACCTGGATGTTTTTTTTATTTTAGGAGGCATGTCTTACCTTGTTTCAAAATAGCCTAGCCAAATTCCCGACCAAAGGAATGTTGATTTATTTTCTAATCACTTCCTCAAATGCCATTGAAAAAGTATTTCTCTCATGTTGTATTAGTTTTCAAATCAACTTTATTTTGTTGTCCATCAGCCAAAGACACAATCTTAGTCATATTAACAACCCATGCAAGTTGTTGCATCTTTAGATCTTCCTCTTTCTAAATTTCTAAAGGATATTTTCCTTTGTGTCCCATGAAACAGCTCACATTGGCAGTGCGCTTTTACAAACGATGATGTTTTCTCGCTAATTGCATTTTGTAACATTTGCGTGTATAGCCTACTATACATTGCTGCGCTTATAATGTGAATAAATAATAGTTTATCAGCATTTTAAGCTAAACGTCCTGATTTTGTTGCATCTGCGTCATTGCTTTAAAAATATATATATATGTGCAGTGGTTGTATGACTGTCCCAGAGTCTGTTAGGAATATTTATTTCTCACACAGAATGACAAGCTGACCAATAGAATAGGTCAACTGTTGTACTATGGGAGATAGTAGATTGGCATACGCTAGTGATTTTACTGTTTGTTACTCATCTTGTTGGCTGAGGAAAAGTAAATGTGGACAGTTCAGTGTGTGCCTCGGAATTCAATAAGAAGGATGCGCGCTGTTGCATCCCCGACGTGTCCAGTCTTCACTTGTACTTTGGAGTTGCGATGCCTGTGAGAACGACCCAATCACGTGACTGGCATTGGCTAATAAGAATTTCAATACTCTATCTGAGAGAGCCGTGTGAGTGAGAGCTGCTTCGGAGCACACCGAATGGCAACTGGGAGAAGGGAATTATAATTATTATATTCAGCCCAAGGGCACACCGGCCACTTTGGCCGCAAGGCATTTTTTTTTCAGGGGGCATTACAGCCACAGAAGGGGGGGCCGTTGATGCCGCCGGGAAATTGGCGGACTGATTAGGAGCCATCCCCACTGCACTTCTCTCTTAGGTCTGGCCCTGTCACAAGCATCACACAAACTCACAGGCCCCACTCGCATATTAACATAGGAGGTGGAACATTTCCCAAACACATGTAGAAGCCATTTTTCACATTGGTCTCTGAATGTAACATCCCGTTGTAACTGGGGTGATAACTTCCTAATGGTAGGGCTGTGACCGTCATGGAATTTCCGGTTATTTGTCAGGCGTATGACCACGGTCACCATTATAATAGAAAGGGGGAAAAAGTCCCCCATTCTCTCTTGTCCTCCGCTTCTAACTGCATGTTCTGCTGCAGACGTTGGGTTGAATGGGGAACGTTTTATCACGTTGTAAAGAATCAATTTTATTGTGGAAAATGACTCAACTGCACTTGTCATCTTTTTTAATGCCGGGCCATCCCATCTTCAGTTAGTTATTCGTTCCACAACACAACATTCTAAAAATGGGTAGTTTTTCCTCTTCTCGTCTGGCATTATATTGGCTGTTAAATGTAAAACAGGCTTACTTTTTGCTGCTTTTGGGTAAGCTTGTCGAAGTTGATTTAAAAAGTTATCTTTTTGGCTCAGTAGTCTAAGGTATTGCAACGCAGTGCTAGCTGTGCCACGATAGATCCTGGTTCAAATCCAGGCTCTGTCATAGCCGGCCGCGACCTGGTGACCCATGGAGCGGCGCACATTTGGTCCAGCGTCGTCCGGATTAGCGGAGGGTTTGGCCGGCCGGGATGTCCTTGTCCCATCGTGCGGGCCGGGCACATGCATGCTGACACGGTCGCGAGGTGTACTGTGTTTCCTCCGACACATTGGTGCGGCTGGCTTCCGGGTTAAGCAGGCATTGTATCAAGAAGCAGTGTGGCTTGGCTGGGTTGTGTTTCGGAGGACGCACGGCTCTCGCCTCTCCCGAGTCCGTATGGGAGTTGCAGCGATGGGACAAGACTGTAGCTACCACAAATAATTTCATATTCAAACATTTAAATTGAACAACAATTCCATGTGAATCCGATAACTCTGATGTGTAGACTTTCCACTGTAGAGTTTGTCTTCTTACCATTGATGAGAATGTCTCAGATGACAAACAAACTGACATCATATTCATTAAGTACCACCGCATATGTTCAATTGGTCAGATTACCAGAATATAGTTCATTTCCCCCCACCTTCTGATGTTCCCAGAATCTCTATGTTAACCAAGGTGTTTGCAAATGTAACATCAGTAGTGTAGAGAGAGGAAAAAGGGGGGGAAGAGGTATTTATGACTGTCATAAACCTACCCCCAGGCCAACGTCATGATAACTGACTTGATCAGACACCGTCCACTTCTTTTTTAATTCAGGTGATATTTGGATATATTTGTCATGCAGATTATACTATAATAATTCATAAATGTTTGAATTAGTGAATTAAGGCCTAGTCATTGGCATGCAGATGCTTGTTTGGCTCTGGGCATCCTGTTTCCGGTGCTGCATTGCGACACAGTAGAGTTGAGGAGGATGAAATTTCAGTCATCAGTGATCCCTGATTAGACTGAACAGCAAGTCAGACGGCTCTGATTTATCAGTATTCATCTCAGTGAGCCATGCAGTCACAAGCGAGGGAATATCTGACCACTCCTCATAATCAACTGCAACGTTTGCAGGTGTAAGAGAAATGTTAGGCTCCATCCCCAAACACTCTGGCAAGCTGATACCAGTCTGTCAGTTGTTGTTTGTCATCTCTCTTTGTTATAATTCGCCGTCATGAAACAGCGCTAGATCCGATTTGTCTTGGTACTCGCAGATCACTTTTCAAAGACTTTTTGACGGTTTTCACCTGCTCAGCGGCTCCTAATGGTAATCTGGAGCATTCACATTCAAGACACTCTTCACAGTGGATTCTTAAACTATGTAACATAACTTCCCTTTATGTCCATATTTCCTTAGAGTGTTCATTAACTTTGCATTTAAATTACAAGGTTAATACAAAGAAGCCCAAATGACTTGTAGATATTCTAAAGGGAAATTTCACTCACTTTTGCTGTTTTAAAAACAGTTTTTTGCTATTTTTGCAATTAGTCCACTGTTGATACAGTACCAGCATGTTTTGCATGTCACCAGTCAAGTTCTCATATGATGCAAAACACATCATCATGATGATGTGGCCAATGACACTTTGCTTCTTAAGTTCAATATCTTGACCCTGACTGCATGTGCTGGAATTGAAATATAATTTTTAGAACAGGCATCCCCATTCAAGTCAATGATGGCATAATGGGTTGACTGGCGGCCATTGCGAGGTGTACCCATAGGAGCAAAGCAGGAAGTAAAATACGACGGTCCCGTTTTGTCAGCTTGTGTGGCTTACCACTTCACGGCTGAGCCGTTGTTGCTCCTAGACTTTTCCACTTCCCAATTACAGCACTTACAGTTGACCAGGGCAGCTCTCGCAGGGCATACATTTGACGAACTGGCTTGTTGGAAAGGTGGCATGTTGAAAGTCACTGAGCTCTTCAGTAAGGTCATTCTACTGTCCATGTTTGTCTATGCAGATTGC
Organism: Oncorhynchus masou masou; assembly: GCF_036934945.1. Classification (NCBI taxonomy): domain Eukaryota; kingdom Metazoa; phylum Chordata; class Actinopteri; order Salmoniformes; family Salmonidae; genus Oncorhynchus; species Oncorhynchus masou. The sequence goes on along the minus strand of NC_088236.1, from coordinate 42,089,696 downwards.
AGTGTGCTCGATTTTATACACCTGTCAGCAATGGGTGTGGCTGAAATAGCCAAATCCACTAATTTGAAAGAGTGTCCACATACTTTTGTATATATAGTGTACGTGCAAAAATATGTGCTGTGATTTGTTGATTCAACTCAAATGACATCTCAAAAAATACATTCCATTGCATGAGCCACATCAGTTAACATCATTTGAATTATCATTCTACATTACCATGGAAATGATTGCATCACAATACCAGGCAGCCATTGCGAGTATAATCATCAGTCAAATTGGCAGAGTTAGAGGTTCCAACCATGGAGTTAGGAATTAGAATGGACATGAACCCAATTAGTAATTATAATCGCCAGTTGCCCATCCCTGATGTACATTTAACCAGTTCCAAAATTCCAAACTACGGTTCACAATGCTCCCTCATATGGAAATTGAGCCTGTGAGAAGAGCTATTTGGCTTCAGGCTATTTGACGTGGGAACTGTGGGACACTGTGTCCAAGTAGGTACAAGTAGCTATGTGTGTGGAAAACATTTCATCACAAGTAAGACATTTAACTTGTTTAGTCTGTTTGAAACTCCGCTCATTACTTGTAGCTGTATAGTCCGTTTGTTTGTGTTGTTGGTCTTGGTTATCTAGCTAGCACTCACTCACGTGGCTGCTAGCACCGTCATGGAAAAGGGGTATGAGCGAAGCCCTTTAATATTACGTTTTTCTAAGGAGTGAGGTCGCTCGGGAGCAGACAATGTGGAAAATACGGGTGTGTGCCCAGTGCTCGGACAAAACAAGTGTCTGTGCAATTTTCTGGATACGATTATGATTTGAGCATTTTTTTGCAATTATCTGTGATCTGAAAAAAGAGATGCTAATTATTACTGAGTGACAGCAAACTTGGCTGTCTGCTGCAAGTTGAGGGCAGACAGACACACATACATACAGTACAAGTCAAAAGTTTGGACACACATGCCAAGAGTGTGCAAAGCTGTCATCAAGGCAAAGGGTGGCTACTTTGAAAAATCTCAAATATATTTTGATTTAACACTTTTTGGGTTACTACTTGATTCCATGTGTGTTATTTCATAGTTTTGATGTCTTCACTATTATTCTATAATGTAGTAAATAGTCAACATAAAGAAAAACCCTTGAATGAGGTGGTGTGTCCTAACTTTTGACTGGTACTGTACATTCATACACACCCACCCACCCCTCCATGTGCCGCTCCTAATCTGCAGCTATTTTGCAGTGAGAACCTGCAGGGAGGTATTTTGCCAAAATCTATTTAGGAATATTAAAACACTTTTTTTCATTCATGAGTATCATCCGATCCGACTATCAACTGTCAATTTGCGGATATGAGTACAAGTATGGCCATGTCGGCACAGCCCTCGTTGAAAAGTCATCTTTAGACATGTACTTTTCTTAAATGTAGTTTTGTAATTGACTAAAACAAGCAGACAACAAGATAATTGTGTTTTGAAAAGGGTAACGTTTTTGCTGTGAGCCAATGGGGTTAACCGCAGGTTGTTTTACCCCACATGCGGGCGAGGCTGTAACATTCTATCTAATACCGACTGGGACTATTCTGGAACTTTGAGTGTTTGTGACATAGCCTCTCTAGTAATTTAATAGGATTTCTATGGTTCCAACTTAAAGGTCTGTTCTATTCATTCTATTTCTATGTGTTGGATGTTCTTATAGGCACTTTAGTATTGCCAGTGTAACAGTATAGCTTCCGTCCCTCTCCTCGCTCCTCCCTGGGCTCAAATCAGCAATACAACAACAACAGCCACCATCGAAGCAGCGTTACCCATGCAGAGCAAGGGAAACAACCACCCCAAGGCTCAGAGCGAGTGAGACCACCGCTCAGTCAGATACTTAGATACTTGTATGCTCAGTCAGATTATATGCAGCGCAGGACACGCTAGATATTATCTAGTAATATCATCAACCATGTGTAGTTAACTAGTGATCATGATTGATTGTTTTTTTATAAGATAAGTTTAATGCTAGCTAGCAACTTACCTTGGCTTACTGCATTCGCATAACAGGCAGTCAGTCTCCTTGTGGAGTGCAATGAGAGAGAGGCAGGTCGTTATTGCGTTGGACTCGTTAACTGTAAGGTTGCAAGATTGGATCCCCCGAGCTGAAAAGGTGAAAATCTGTCCTTCTGCCCCTGAAGAAGGCAGTTAACCCACAGTTCCTAGGCCATCATTGAAAGTAAGAATGTGTTCTTAACTGACTTGCCTAGTTAAATAAAGGTATAAAAAAAATATATGCAAATCGGCGCCCAAAAATATCGATTTCCGATTGGTATATGAACTTGAAATCAGCCCTAATTAATCGGCCATTCCAATTAATCGGTCGACCTCTAGTTGTGAGCACTACAGCCATGGCAGAGCTCACAGTTTCCCAATACACATAAATAATGATCTCCAAAATAGTTTAAGAAAAGTTATGAGATATGATATGGACACGAAATATCACCCGTAGTCTCAATAAACATCCATCCACCTCCCCTATTCCATATCTTCATTTTGCCTACAAACTTACAGGCTCAAAGAGAAAACGCAATGCAGACCAGTGCCCTTCTATGTGTAGTCTAGTGTTCAGTGAGATTAAGAAGAAGCAAAAGGATGACAAGTATTAGAACAAAAAGATATCTGTATTTGACACTCTCAACCCCATCCTCGTTTTGTATTTAAGGAGCAGCTTCATAACAAGTACTTAGGCTTATTCTAAATGAGTATCCCCATGCTGCAGGGTTTGACTTAGGGAAGTGAACTTTTACATGGGGACTGGATGCAGCCATCCATCCAAGTGTTGTTCTTCTAAGGTTAAGACATGGAGGTAGTTGTTTCTGTACAGGGTAGTTACACTGAAGTTCTCAATGTTGAACCATGTACCAGGAATGTTTTGGTCAGACTTAAATATCTCGGTTTGGTTGGAACCGGAACTTGGAACTCCTAACCCAGAATACCAAGTAGGTTCTTCAACACCTAGGGAGATTTGAATTTACTACACTGATTTGAATCTGTGAAAATGTGTTGTTTTGTGTTGTTGTTAAACGAGTTTCACTCTCAAGATGAATTATTAAGCAGCTAAATGTAAGAACAAGTCTTGTCGTGTAACTGTCTGGCAGTCTGGCACCCTACAGTGGCCGGCAATTGAGAGTTCTGAATCTCCATTTAACAACTCTACTGCCTATGTTCATCCCAATGCATATAGTGAGAATGTAGACCTAAAGTTTGATGTGCATGTGGTTACGGTGTGCGAGAACACACCAGTGAACTTCTGTACTTGTTGGTCAAAAATGGTAATTACGTAATTGTGGGTCTCTTGACTTCTGTATGACTTTTAAAGTCCTTCTTAATATGAGATTTTCTTTTCATGTCTATTTTGAATGACATCCTTAGGTCTGTCGATGGCTCATGGCTAACAAGATTCTCATTATATTTCGATTAGCATGCAAGCACTTGTGGCCTCGCAGTCCAGGTTAAAAATGATCCCTAGCAGCGCTGACAGTTAACAGGGTCCCCCTGGCAAAGGTTTAAGGGTGCAAGTGGATTGATGTTTGGGAGGTATGCGGGTCAACCAGATTGAGAAACCCTGTTAAAGCTCAGTGTCTGTCCCTCGTAGCCATGACTGTCTGTCTATCTGTGGCATTGATGTGAGAGCTGCTGCTGCTGTCGTGTGCCTTCTGAAGGAGCAAGGATCCTACAAGATGACAGAGTAGCCTGGCCAGTAAGGCTACTATTATGTAGAGTTAGAAGTGTGAGTGCATGCGTCACGTGTTTGTTTGATTAGAGATGGGTGAGTGGCTGATGTGGGTCATTAGTATTATCAGACTAATGTTAATCAGTTGGGAATTTGTTTCTTTGAAACCATTGATTAACATGAGGAAAACATTGATTCAACTGCGCTTCAGATGTTGAATCATTTCAAGTGTAAATCATCCAAAATATTTGTTAAGAAAAGAAACGTGACCTAAACCGTTTAGACTCTACACGTCAATAACACAGCAGGACATTTTGCTTTTCTAGGACTGTGGATTGCTGTAGTTTGAAACCTGTTTGTTGTTCATTTCCAAAAGGCCAAAATTGACTTTCTCCTCCACCAGGTATGTGGATGACGTGATATCGAGGATCGGCCGGATGTTCCCAGACATGTCGATTGAACTCTTCCGACCCAATGGGACATCGGCAGTACTTCTGGTAAGATTCCTCCTCACCACCGGGCATCCAACACTTCTCTGCTTCAAAACGTTCTGCTTCGCTCACTTTCAACATTTGAACAATTATTGAAATTTGGAGGGCACCTCCCAATATAAATATATAAACAAGCTGACCAAGATGATATTTGCATGGTGTCAACAATATCCACAAAAGAGCACTGAAATGCAAGATATGCATGCAGTTTTTCCTCCATCGGATAGCGGGATGGTGGGTGCCTTGGCCAAGTGCAGGTTGCTGACCATGAATGCCAAAATATATAAAACTTCTGAGCTAGTATTATGTGTACATTCTTTGACAAGAAAACCATGATGGAGGAACTGGGTTGAGTTTCTTAACCAATGATTGTCATGTACAGTGCAGATGAAAGGGTACTTTCTGTACGACTTCTGTTCATGCAAGAGGTAGAATATAGAGAAACCTCTTCAATCGTCTGACCAACACTAGCTTCTCACTCAGCTCTGCTTTGCTCCAAGTTTTATTTCAACAAAGTGCTTAAGGATTCAAAGAAGACTTGTCGTGTTAAATATTAATACTACCTGTAATTATTAACATGGTTCCCTGGGATGTGTGGTGGAGCGCTGCTCTACAGAAACATACCACAGAACTACACAGCTGCTCTTCTTATTGTCTCTTACCACAGAAAATGCCCTACCATGATGATTATGTTCAAAATCATGTCCACATATTACTGACAGGTGTGTGTCTCCTAGTGTTGCACGGTATGCTGGTACCACAGTAATATCATGGTACCAAAACGTTATGATCATTATGATACCAACGTTTTAGAATACTGTAGTACGGTTTCATATGATATTACCAGATATTTCGGACCTACAAGTCTAAAGAAACCAAACTGGCGCCTGCTATAAAAATGTTACAAAGTCAATTTTGTTTATAAATTCAGTTACATTTTTTGAAGCAACAACTATTCTTATTAAACTCGAGGCAAGAAATGTCCACTTCAAAAGTCACGCACATCTCACCCACGGCAGCTATGATCAGCCAGCCACATCCCCTTCCAGCTATCACTCACCTGCTTCTCTCCGTCCACTCTTCCTGTGCATCTATTCACATCTCACGCACGGCAGCTATGATCAGCCAGCCACATCCCCTTCCAGCTATCACTCACCTGCTTCTCTCCGTCCACTCTTCCTGTGCATCTATTCACATCTCACCCACGGCAGCTATGATCAGCCAGCCACATCCCCTTCCAGCTATCACTCACCTGCTTCTCTCCGTCCACTCTTCCTGTGCATCTATTCACATCTCACGCACGGCATCTATGATCAGCCAGCCACATCCCCTTCCAGCTATCACTCACCTGCTTCTCTCCGTCCACTCTTCCTGTGCATCTATTCACATCTCACCCACGGCAGCTATGATCAGCCAGCCACATCCCCTTCCAGCTATCACTCACCTGCTTCTCTCCGTCCACTCTTCCTGTGCATCTATTCACATCTCACGCACGGCAGCCATGATCAGCCAGCCACATCCCCTTCCAGCTATCACTCACCTGCTTCTCTCCGTCCACTCTTCCTGTGCATCTATTCACATCTCACGCACGGCAGCTATGATCAGCCAGCCACATCCCCTTCCAGCTATCACTCACCTGCTTCTCTCCGTCCACTCTTCCTGTGCATCTATTCACATCTCACCCACGGCAGCTATGATCAGCCAGCCACATCCCCTTCCAGCTATCACTCACCTGCTTCTCTCCGTCCACTCTTCCTGTGCATCTATTCACATCTCACGCACGGCAGCTATGATCAGCCAGCCACATCCCCTTCCAGCTATCACTCACCTGCTTCTCTCCGTCCACTCTTCCTGTGCATCTATTCACATCTCACGCACGGCAGCTATGATCAGCCAGCCACATCCCCTTCCAGCTATCACTCACCTGCTTCTCTCCGTCCACTCTTCCTGTGCATCTATTCACATCTCACGCACGGCAGCTATGATCAGCCAGCCACATCCCCTTCCAGCTATCACTCACCTGCTTCTCTCCGTCCACTCTTCCTGTGCATCTATTCACATCTCACGCACGGCAGCTATGATCAGCCAGCCACATCCCCTTCCAGCTATCACTCACCTGCTTCTCTCCGTCCACTCTTCCTGTGCATCTATTCTTCCATCAGTTTTTAAAATATAATTTAGCCATGAAATTTAGCCATGAAAGTCTTCTTTGGTTACATGTACATTTGATACATTGGGGCAGTGCGCAAAGTCAGCTCTTCTCTACTTTATGCAAATTGCACACGACAGGTGGAGCAGATGTTTGCTTGAAAATCTCTCTGTTCCTGAAACATAGTTCCACCTGTCATTAGTTCTGGGCATGCACAACCAATAGAGATGGTGGAAAGCCAATCATCACTGTGTCTTGGTTTTCAAATTCTATATAATGTCGCTTTGCTCGAATACAGAGACAAAATCATAAGGTCAATGGCCTGGAGAAAGATTGCAGAGAATGTTGTTGTTGATGGTGGTTGAAGAGAGATTTGGTTGCTTGTGCTGCTAGCTAGCTATGAACATCAATCAACCTAAACCTCAAAACTGTGATCAAAACCACCATTTGTGAATGTGTTGAGGAAATTAAGTTGTGAAATTTGTCCACTAAAGGATAGAAATCACCAGTAACACGCATTATAACATTGTAAATGATACACTAAGCATGAATTTCCCATGTAATATTCTAGCAACTGGACATCATGACATTGACGATTATAGCTCCCTTCCTGTAAAATACACCGGCCTGCATGTGAAATGCAATGAATGTTCCCATTGGTTAAAAGAAATTGACTTGCAAACATTGTTGTACAAATCTCTCTTCACCCAATGTATTTGACATTTTGAATTAGCCTACAAATTGTCAGCTCCATATTTTCATGTACTGTACCTAGAATACAACAGTTGGATTTGCACTAAACAATTTCATGTCAGAAAAATCATGTACAAAATCTGGCTTGAAAAAGCTTGTTTACATAAGTATTCAGACCCTTTGCTATGAGACTCAAAATTGAGCTCAGGTGCATCCTGTTTCCATTGATCATCCTTGAGATGTTTCTACAACTTGATTGGTGTCCAGCTGTGATAAATTCCAATTGATTGGACATGATTTGGAATGGCACACACCTGTCTATTTAAGGTCCCACGACAGTGCATGTCAGAGCAAAAACCAAGCCATGAGGTCGAAGGAATTGTCCGTAGAGCTCCGAGACAGGATTGTGTCGAGGCAGAGTTCTGGGGAAGGCTACCAAAACATTTCTGCAGCATTGAAGGTCGCCAAGAACAGAGGCCTCCATCATTCTTAAATGGAAGAAGTTTGGAACCACCAAGACTCTACCTGGAGCTGGCCACCCAACCAAACTCCGCAAACGGGGGAGAAGGGTCTTGGTCAGGGAGGCGACCAAGAACCCGATGGTCACTCTGACAGAGCTCCAGAGTTTCACTATGGAGATGGGAGAACCTTCCAGAAAGACAACCATCTCTACAGCACACCACCAATCAGGGACTGGGAGACTAGTCAGGATCGAGGGAAAGATGAACAGAGCAAAGTACAGAGAGATCCTTGATGAAAACCTGCTCCAGAGTGTCGCTCAGGACCTCTGACTGGGGTGAAGGTTCACCTTCCAACAGGACAATAACCCTAAGCACACAACCAAGACAACTTGGATGTCCTTGAGTGGCTCAGCCAGAGCCCAGACTTGAACCGGCTCAAACATCTCTGGAGAGACCTGAAAATTTCTGTGCTCCCCATCCAACCTGACAGATCTTGAGAGGATCTGCAGATAAGAATGAGAGAAACTCCCCAAGTACAGGTGTGCCAAGCTTATAGCGTCAAACCCAAGAGGACTCGAGGCTGTAATCGCTGCCAAAGGTGCTTCAACAAAGTACTGAGTAAAGGGTCTGAATACTTAAGTAAATGTGATATTTCTTTTTTTTATTTTGAATTTTTTACCAGTTTTTGCTTTGCCATTATGTGGTATTGTGTGTAGATTGATGAGGGGGGAAATTATTTTAATCCATTTTAGTATAAGACGTAAAAGGTCATTCACAGAACTTGAATTGTTGCATCTAGTTGTGTCTTTGTCCTCTGGTGGCAGGCTAGCTAGCTAAAATGGTTCCTTTCCTAAATTAGCCATGGATGGAAATTTGGATTTGTGGTTTTACTTAATTCTCTGTACTGGCCAATGATTATAACGGTGATTATGATCCAACCATAAATTCATACATTGTGCCTCTGGCCTGAGATGATGGAAGTTCAATATGTAGCTAGATAGTAGGCTAATGTCAACTAGCTGGCCTGGCACAAAACGGTGTCGAATCATGACTCAGTGATCTTCAAGTCGGAGCTCTAGAAAGAGGCCCGAGTTCCCAACTTGGAATTCCGAGTTGGATGACCATTGAAAATGTATTTTCCCAGTTTTCCGAGTTCCCAGTTCTCTTTAACTCACTGAAGTCTGAGATCTCCCAGTTCTGAGTTTGCATTTGTTTTGAACGTGGCAGAAGTCATGCTGAAAAGCAGGCTAGTGGTTGCTTTGCAATGCTTGCAGTTAGCCACTGATTCCTTCCAAACCACTCATTGTTGGATTTGCGATTTCCAACTTGTAATTAGCAAAGATACGTTGTATCTATAATTTCTCTGTGACAAGGCTTGAAAAGGATTTGCCAGTAGATTGTCGACGTGATTCATGACGATGACTGCTTGCTAGCTAAGATTTTGAAAGTGTGATGTTCACATGATCAGTCCAATCAAAGCTATGGTAGATCTGTGGTCAATGACTTTGAGCCGCTTTGGATGGGCACTTCTAATGTAACTCCATGGCAGCAATCAAGGGGCTTGAATGTTCGAGCTCTCCCCGTAGATTTTGCAGTGACGTAGTGTCCCCATGAGTGACAGAACACTGGGCCAATCATAGCGCAACTAGAGAACATTACGAACTCCTGCGCTCTGCATATCCCACTGGCTGCCCCACCACCACAGAAAGCACTGATCTAGGCTGAAACCTGCATTTTGGAGCTGCCTTACTCAAGAAAGCAAAAAAGAGACAGTTTGTATGCGGTTTTATTAACTCAATGATTTTTACATTTTTTACATTGTTTTCAAACTGATATGTGACATGTAATAATGGCAAAATAACATGCAACACAGGCAACAAAAATATATATACAGTACCAGTCAAAATTTTGGACACCTACTTGTTCAATGTTTTTTCTTTATTTTTACTATTATTCTACATTGTAGAATAATAGTAAAGACATCAAAACTATTAAATAAAACACATGGAATCATGTAGTAACCAAAAAAGTGTTTAACAAATCCAAATATATTTGATTTTACGATTCTTCAAAGTAGTCACCCTTTGCTTTGACAGCTTTGCACACTCTTCATATCAAATCAAATGTATTTATATAGCCCTTCGAACATCAGCTGATATCTCAAAGTGCTGTACAGAAACCCAGCCTAAAACCCCAAACAGCAAGCAATGCAGGTGTAGAAGCACGGTGGCTAGGAAAAACTCTCTAGAAAGGCCAAAACCTAGGAAGAAACCTAGAGAGGAACCAGGCTATGTGGGGTGGCCAGTCCTCTTCTGGCTGTGCCGGGTGGAGATTATAACAGAACATGGCCAAGATGTTCAAATGTTCATAAATGACCAGCATGGTCAAATAGTAATAATCACAGGCAGAACGGTTGAAACTGGAGCAGCAGCATGGCCAGGTCTACTGGGGACAGCAAGGAGTCATCATGCCCGGTTGTCCTGAGGCATGGTCCTAGGGCTCAGGTCCTCCGAGAGAGAGAGAGAGAAAGAAAGAGAGAATTAGAGAGAGCATACTTCAATTCACACAGGACACCGGATAGGACAGGAGAAGTACTCCAGATATAACAAACTGACCCTAGCCCCCCACCACATAAACTAATGCAGCATAAAGGGCCAAACAGGAAGGATATAACCCCACCCACTTTGCCAAAGCACAGCCCCCACATCACGAGAGGGATATCTTCAACCACCAACTTACCATCCTGAGACAAGGCCGAGTATAGCCCACAAAGATCTCCGCCATGGCACAACTCACTCTTGGCATTCTCTCAACCAGCTTCACCTGGAATGTTTTTCCAACAGCCTTGAAGGAGTTCCCACATATGCTGAGCACTTGTTGGTTGCTTTTCCTTCACTCTGCGGTCCTACTCCTCCCAAACCATCTCAATTGGGTGGAGGTCAGGTCATCTGATGCAGCACTCATCACTCTCCTTCTTGGTCAAATAGCCCTTACACAGTCTGGAGGTGTGTTTTATGTCTTTGTCCTGTTGAAAAATAGATGATAGTCCCACTAAGTGCAAACCATATGTGATGGCGTGTCACTGCAGAATGCTGTGGTAGCCATGCTGGTTAAGTGTGCCTTGAATTCTAAATAAATCACTAACAGTGTCACCAGCAAAGCACCATCACGCTGCCTCCTCCGTGCTTCACACAAGCAGAGATTATCCGTTCGCCTACTCTACGTCTCACAAAGACATGGCGGTTGGAAACAAAAGGACAGATTTCCACCAGTCTAATGTCCAGTGCTTGTGTTTCTTGGCCAAAGCGAGTCTCTTCTTATTATTGATGTCCTTTAGTAGTGGTTTCTTCGCAGCATTTTGACCAGGAAAACCTGATTCACACAGTCTCCTCTGAACAGTTGATTTTGAGATGTGTCTGTTACTTGAAATCTGTGAAACATTTATTTCGGCTGCAATTTCTGAGGCTGGTAGCTCTAATGAACTTATCCTCTGCAGCAGAGGTAACTCTGGTATCTCTAACTCTGGGTCTTCCATTCATGTGGCGATCCTCATGAGAACCAACTTAATCATAGTGCTTAATAGTTTTTGTGACTGCACTTGGAGAATCAAGAGGTATTCATCTGGATTGCATTTCAATTAACATGTGTGCCTTAGAATTTCTTTCCTTAATGCATTTGAGCCAATCAGTTGACAAAGCAGGGGTGGTATACAGAAGATAGCCCTATTTGGTAAATCCAAGTACATACAGTTGAAGTCGGAAGTTTACAAACACTTTGGTTGGAGTCATTAGAACTAGTTTTTCAACCACTCCACAAATTTCTTGTTTACAAACTATAGTTTTTGGCAAGTCGGTTAGGACATCTACTTTGTGCATGACACAAGTAATTTTTACAACAACTGTTTACAGACAGATTATTTCATTTATAATTCACTGTTTCACAATTCCAGTGGGTCAGAGGTTTACATGCACCAAGTTGACTGTGCCATTTTAAACAGCTTGGAAAATTACAGAAAATTATGTCATGGCTTTAGAAACTTCTGATAGGCTAATTGACATTTGAGTCAATTGGAGTTGTACCTGTGGATGTATTTCAAGTCCTACCTTCAAACTCAGTGCTTCTTTGCTTGACATCATGGGAAAATCAAAAGAAATCAGCCAAGACCTCAGAAACAAAATTGTAGACCTCCACAAGTCTGGTTCAGCCTTGGGATCAAATTCCAAATGCCTGAAGGTACCACATTCATCTGAACAAACAATGGAATGCAAGTATAAACACCATGGGACCACGCAGCCGTCATACCGCTCAGGAAGGAGACGCGTTCTGTCTCCTGGAGATGAACGTACTTTGGTGTGAAAAGTGCAAATCAATCCCAGAACAACAGCAAAGGACCTTGTGAAGATGCTGGAGGAAACAGGTCCAAAATTATCTATATCCACAGTAAAATGAGTCCTATATCGACAACCTGAAAGGCCGCTCAGCAATGAAGAAGCAACTGCTCCAAAACCGCCTTAAAAAAAAGCCAGAATACAGTTTGCAACTGCACATGGGGACAAAGATAGTACTTTTTGGAGAAATGTCCTCTGGTCTGATGAAACAAAAATAGAACTGTTTGGCCATAATGACCATCATTATGTTTGGAGGAAAAAGGGGGATGCTTGCAAGCCAAAGAACACCATTCCGACCGTGAAGCACGGGGGTGGCAGCATCATGTTATGGGGTGCTTTGCTGCAGGAGGGACTGGTGCACTTCACAAAATAGATGGCGTCATGAGGAATGGAAAATTATGTGGATATATTGAAGTAACATCTCAAGACCATCAGTCTGGAAGTTAAAGCTTGGTCGCAAATGGGTCTTCCAAATGGACAATGACCCCAAGCATACTTTCAAAGTTGTGGCAAAATGGCTTAAGGACAACAAAGTCAAGGTAAAGGAGTGGCCATCACCAAACCCAAAATGTTTGACCCAAGTTCAACAATTTAAAGGCAATGCTATCAAATACTATGTGAGTGTATGTACACTTCTGACCCATTGGGAATTTGATGAAAGAAATAAAAGCTGAAATAAATCATTCGCTCTACTATTCTGACATTTCACATTCTTAAAATAAAGTGGTGATCCTAACTGACCTAAGACAGGGAATTTTTACTAGGATTAAATGTCAGGAATTGTGAAAAACTGAGTTGAAATGTATTCTGTACAGCACTTTGAGATATCAGCTGATGTACGAAGGGTTATATAAATACATTTTATGTATAATATCTGAAAATGTAGCTAGCTAACTTGACATTAGGTTTATGCAGTTTTACTACACAATACTTTCTTTTTTTAAAAGCTGCGTTAGACATGATTACCTAGACATACTGACCAGCTCCAATATACAGACACGTGCTATATATGGCAGACCAATCCAAACTCATCTCTCGGCGTGTCCAGCCCACTCATTATCTCAGCCAATCATGGCTAGTGGGACGGTTGCTCACTTTTTCTGTGGCTAAACCAACTGGGCTTGTAATTTTAACAATATTATTTGTATTTACAGATGGCATACAAGTTTGATGTTAAGGCACATGAAAGTTCACATGTTCGAGAAGGCATCTCTGCCAAAAAAAATGCATTTTGATTTAAAATATGTTTTACGTTCAAACAGCTGAAGTCGTGACTTGTGACATATGCCTAGTTTCTTGAATCGGGTCACATATTATGGCAAGAACAGCTCAAATAAGCAAAGAGAAACGACAGTCCATCATTACTTTAAGACATCAAGATCAGTCTATGCGTAACATTTCAAGTCTTCTTTTTTTTTGGTAGAACATCGGCATAACGTTTACAAAATGACATAAAGCATCCCGGGAACAGGACGAACAAGATGCTACGCCACTGAACATTTCCCCTGCTGTATTGCCATACTACTTGGGTGTCGTGATGCTTGGACTGGTATCGTTAGTAAAATGTTCGTATCGTGACAACACGAGTCTCTCCAGGTCGGTGCCTCTACTGACTTAGTGATGTGATGAAAAGCACTCTGGTCAGTCTTGCCATTTTCATCATGACCACCAGGTTGTCAGTACTCAGCATGCACTTTGACCTTCCACTTACGCCTGCCTCTTGGCTCAAATGATGCTAAGAGCACTTCATGCGCCACTACTGTGTCCAACTCTAATCCATTGGGCATGCAAAAACAGAAATGAGAGGATAAAGAGAGAGGGGTGGAGAGGGAGAGTAAGAAAGAGAGAGGCTGGCAGCGGAGAGAGACAGGAAGATTAGACATACTCCATCCCCAACAGTGGGCGTTCACTGGTTCACACCCACGGGGCACTGGCTCACAGATGGCCCAGTTGGCAGGCTGGCAGCTCCCAGCTCTACTCCCAGTCCTGGCCTCCATAGTACACCTAGGCCTCATTACCTCACCATCACTGGCACTGCAGATCTTCAAAGAACACCAACACTTACCGTGTGCATTGTCAGTTAATTACAAGCAACCCGAATGTAGGTTTCTTGCAGATGCGTTTGTTAATGGACTGTTAGTGTTGTAACAATCACCATATGTGTGTGTTTGGCCGCTGTTAAAGCAGTCATAACTTGTCCATTTTCTCAGTGGTTTATTGTTGATTGGAATTAGAAATGCGCTTGCCTCGATAACGTATGCGTCGCCCCTCAGTCAGAATACAATGCACATCAGTATCAGATGGTTTTGAATATGAGGTTAGCTTTCCAAAAGCACAGAATGTTTTCTACTGTAACAGAAAATGATGAACACAACTTAAGGCTTGCCTGTAGGGGTAGGGGGGGGCTTGTCCTTGAAGGAATGAAGTGATGCTCTACATCTGCCTTTGTTTTTCTCCACATAATATGATCCTAGGAGAGGGATGTCATGCACTGTTGTGAAACGTGACAGCTGAAGAAAGTATATTCTGCAGAGGGATATCAATAGCGTAGAGCAGAGATGATCAAATGGATTTAGCCGTGGGCCGATTTTTCTTGAACGGATGGTCAGGGGGCCGGAACATAATTCTAAATAATTTGTAGTCTGAGTGGTAACACATTGGAACAAATGTATAAAATTAAAATCACTTGGAACTTATTTGCTGGTGTTTTTAGTTTGTCCCAAAAAATAAATAATAATGTTTTGGTTTTTTGCTCAGAAAATAGGGGGGGTGGGGGGGGGGGTTCTTATCCTCTGCAACTAAAATCAGTTGGGGAACACTCTTACGATCTCTTACGATAACCTATAGTAGAAAATGAAAGGGAAAGGGGGGATACCTAGTCAGTTGTACAACTGAAAGGATTCTACTGAAATGTGTCTTCCTGGCCATGTGTGTGCGTTGTTACTCGCGCTCTCTCACGTCACTCACTCACACGTTCTCTGTCCAGCTGTGTGTTAACGGCTGTTTGTGAAGTGTGTCAGTAGCGAGAGGGATGCAGTGTTAATTGGGGCTGGTGCTTGAAGCTATTAGTGCTTTGGGTGACACCTTCATCAGCCACACCCCAGCCATCCCGATCTCACTCTTCTCTCACTCTCTTTTCCCTGCAGCGTAAGCCTCCAGAATTTCTGTATGCATGAGTTACATGTACAGATCATCTATGTTCACCATTCAGGCAACCTTATAGGCTATTCATTAGATTTGACCTAAATCCCATCCATAACCTCTTCTTATTTCTTGTATTTTGTCAAATAGAGCAATGTTGTCTCTCAGATCATATCACTGATGAGCCATCGGAGACAATACTGAAATCTAAAAGATAAGAACGTAAAAAAAACAACGTTTCACTGCATCTTGGTAGTCGTTTTTGAAGCTCCGAGTTGTTTGTTGCTTCTTTTGACACCTTTGAGAGGCGCTGTACACGGGGCTCATTAATTGACCTTGTTGGGATATCGATCCAAATTAAAAAACTTTGTTTCCCGCCTCAGGGTCGCTGCAGCGGAACGGAACACCCGGGCCAGGGGCGGTATGTAAGGGGAGCAGGGCGGGTTGGCACTGCTCCATGTGTGGAATATTGACAGAATATCCTCTGACGAGCTTAATGCTGAGGAGGAGAGAACCTCCAGGCGCTGAGGTCAGGGCAGGGAGTAGTATTGCCACCTATTTTTCAGTGACAATTGCTATTGGCTCCTTGATTTGTCGCTAGATGACGTTTTGCCATTTCTGCAATGACTCCACAGCACCAATTTGCTTTACTGCTGTACCCGATGTAGTGTTTTCACCCCCCTTTCCGTCGCACATTTCCCATCGCTCACACCCCCCTCCTTGTCCTTGGTTGCAGCACTCACTACTGTGTTCCAAACTGCCTCTGGAAGCAAAGTCGGCACAATAACTGTTCGTCGGGATCTTCATGAAATGGGTTTTCATGGCCGAGCAGCCACACACAAGCCTAAGATCACCATGCGCAATGCCAAGCATCGTCTGGAGTTGCGTAAAGCTCGCCGCCATTGGACTTTGGAGCAGTGGAAATGCGTTCTCTTTAGTGATGAATCAAGCTTTACCATCTGGCAGTTCGACTGACGAATCTGACTTTGGCGGATGCCAGTAGAACGCTACCAGCCCCAATGCATAGTGTCAACTGTAATGTTTGGTGGGGGACTAATATAGGTCTGGGGGTGTTTGTCATGGTTCGGTCTAGGCCCATGTTCCAACATCTAGTGGAAAGCCTTCCCAGAAGAGTGTAGTCTGTTATAGCAGCAAATGAGGTGACCAACTCTATATTAATGTTGCCCATGATTTTGGAACGAGATGTTCTAAGAGCAGGTGTCCACATACTTTTGGTCATGTACTGTATCTGAATTTGTCACTGTATTATTTTACCAATACATCTCAATGGAGTGGTCTGAAAACGTGGCAGCCAGATGGGCATTGGTGATTTTAAAAATGTTAATTCCTACTGAATGAAATGGAGATCTAAAATAGTGGAGGGGTTTCCATCATAAGTCCAAGTGATCCCTCTCACACTGTTATTTCACCAGTTCAAAGAAGGAACTGATTCACCTTCAACAATTCCCTCCCCCTAGTGTCACACAGTGGCATTGTTGGGTTTCATGGAGTTTTTCTTCAGAACAAATTATAAACTGTCAAGAGGAAGGGGAATTGGTGTTTTTTTTCCTACCATTTGTTGCCCACAGCCATACAACTTCATAAACCTCATTCCTTGAGGTGACATATCAGTGGGCTATAGTTTGGGATCTTGAATTATGAGCGCCTCTGTGTCTGTGACGTGTGCTGCGGAGATAGCACGTGGAAACTGCAGAGCCTTTCCTCTTTCTCTGACTCTCTCTTTTTTTTCTCCATCTCAGCGTGTCGGCTCTCTTTTTATCTAACAGGACCATAGAGGATGTCAAGTCACATCCACTTCTTGCTTGGAAACTTTCACTTTTTTAATCGCGTCTCCAATTTGTTGTGTGCTCTGCTCTCTACTATATGTGCTCGGCTGCCCACTCTCTTGCTAAATAAAACGTACCACCATCTGTGAGCCTATGCTGCAGCCATAGACAGAAATGCACTTTCACTTTTCCTAATTAACCACACTAGGCCTGCTCATTGGCGCCCTGGGTGGAGCTCTGCTCTACCCACAGGCTACTGGAGCCCTGCCAGGGCAATACTTTTAGTCTGGGCACCAGGAAAGTACTTTGGAAATGTATAAAGTACAGCCGACTAGGTAGTCAGTCTCATTTGTAGTTATTTCAAACAAGTTTGAAACCTTCATGAAAGATTCAGCGGAGAAGGCCTGAGTGTAGAGAGAGGTCTTAAGACTGAACGATTGTGTTGACCATTGTGGTTGTGAATATGTCAGACATAATCTGTCAACAGTTATTCAGGAATGAGACCTGTAGACCAATTCCTAGTATAAGCGTACATGCACCTGTGCCTCTGTGTGAGCGCACAGCTTTCTTCTGTTCCATTTCACTGGATAGACACAGAGCCTGAAGCATATGGTCTGTATATTAGCGCCTACATAAGTATTCAGACCCTTTGCTATGAGACTTAAAATTGAGCTCGGGTGCATCCTGTTTCCATTTTATTTATTTATTTATTCTTCACCTTTATTTAACCAGGTAGGCCAGTTGAGCACAAGTTCTCATTTACAACTGCGACCTGGCCAAGATAAAGCCAAGCAGTGCGACAAAAACAACAACACGGAGTTACACGTAAACGTACAGTCAATAACACAATAGAAAAATATATGTACAGTGTCTGCAAATGTAGAAGATTAGGGAGGTAAGGCAATAAATATGCCATATAGGCAAAATAATTACAATTTAGCGTTAACACTGGAGTGATGATGATGTGCAAGTAGAGATACTGGGGTGCAAAAGAGCAAGAAGATGAATGAATTATGGGGATAAGGTAGTTAGGTCTGCTATTTACAGATTGGCTGTGTACAGGTACAGTGGTCGGTAAGCTGCTCTGACAGCCGATGCTTAAAGTTAGAGAGGAAGATATACGTCTCCAGCTTCAGTGATTTTTGCAATTCGTTCCAGCCATTGGCAGCAGAGAACTGGAAGGAAAGGCGGCTAAAGGAACTTTGGAGATGACCAGTGAAATATACCTGCTGGAGCGCGTACTACTGGTGGGTGTTGCTATGGTGACCAGTGAGCTGAGATAAGGCGGGGCTTTACCTAGCAAAGACTTGTAGATGACCTGGAGCCAGTGGGTTTGCCGACGAATATGTATCGAGGGCCAGCCAACGAGAGCATACAGGTCGCAATGGTGGGTAGTATATGGGGATTTGGTGACAAAACGGATGGCACTGTGATAGACTACATCCAATTTGCTGAGTAGAGTGTTGGAGACTATTTTATAAATGACATCACCGAAGTCGAGGATCAGTAGGATGGTTAGTTTTACGAGGGTTTTGCAGCATGAGTGTAGGATGCTTTGTTGCGATATAGGAAGCTGATTCTAGATTTCATTTTAGATTGGAGATGCTTAATGTGAGTCTGGAAGGAGAGTTTACAGTCTAACCAGACACCTAGATATTTGTAGTTGTCCACATATTCTAGGTCGGAACCGTCCAGAGTAGTGATGCTAGTCGGGCGGATGCGGGCAGCAATCAGTTGAAGAGCATGCATTTAGTTTTACTAGCATTTAGAAGCAGTTGGAGGCCACGGAAGGAGTGTTGTATGGCATTGAAGCTTGTTTGGTAGTTTGTTAAGTGTCCAAAGAAGGGCCAGAAGTATATAGAATGGTGTCGTCTGCGTAGAGGTGGATCAGAGAGTCAAGAGTGACATCATTGATGTATACAGAGAAAAGAGTCGGCCCGAGAATTTAACCCTGTGGCACCCCCATAGAGACTGCCTGCGGTCCGGACAACAGGCCCTCCAATTTGACACACTGAATTCTGAGAAGAAGTTGGTGAACCAGGCGAGGCAGTCATTTGAGAAACTAAGGCTATTGAGTTTGACCGATAAGAATGCGGTGGTTGACAGAGTTGAAAGCCTTGGCCAGGTCGATGAAGACGGCTACACAGTACTGTCTTTTATCAATGGCAGTTATGATAAACTCCACTCCACTTCTGACTGATAGATATATACTGCTCAAAAAAATAAAGGGAACACTAAAATAACACATCCTAGATCTGAATGAATGAAATGTTATTATTAAATACTTTTTTATTTACATAGTTGAATGTGCTGACAACAAAATCACACGAAAAATTATCAATGGAAATCAAATTTATCAACCCATGGAGGTCTGGATTTGGAGTCACACTCAAAATTAAAGTGGAAAACCACACTACAGGCTGATCCAACTTTGATGTAAGTCAAAATAAGGCCCAGTAGTGTGTGTGTGGCCTCCACGTGCCTGTATGACCTCCCTACAACGCCTGGGCATGCTCCTGATGAGGTGGCTGATGGTCTCCTGAGGGATCTCCTTCCAGACCTGGACTAAAACATCTGCCAACTCCTGGACAGTCTGTGGTGCGAGACATGATGTCCCAGATGTGCTCAATTGGATTCAGGTCTGGGGTACGGGTGGGCCAGTCCATAGCATCAATGCCTTCCTCTTGCAGGAACTGCTGACACACTCCAGCCACATGAGGTCTAGCATTGTCTTGTATTAGGAGGAACCCAGGGCCAACCGCACCAGCATATGGTCTCACAAGGGGTCTGAGGATCTCATCTCGGTACCTAATGGCAGTCACGCTACCTCTGGCGAGCACATGGAGGGCTGTCCGGCCCTCCAAAGAAATGCCACCCCACACCATGACTGACCCACCACCAAACCGGTCATGCTGGAGGATGTTGCCGGCAGCAGAACGTTCTCCACGGTGTCTCAAGACTGTCACGTCTGTCACATGTGCTCAGTGTGAACCTTTCATCTGTGGAGAGCACAGGGCGCCAGTGGCGAATTTGCCAATCTTGGTGTTCTCTGGCAAATGCCAAACGTCCTGCACGGTGTTGGGCTGTAAGAACAACCCCCACCTGTGGACGTCGGGCCCTCATACCACCCTCATGGAGTCTGTTTCTGACCGTTTGAGCAGACTCATGCACATTTGTGGCCTGCTGGAGGTCATTTTGCAGGGCTCTGGCAGTGCTCCTCCTGCTCCTCCTTGCACAAAGGCGGAGGTAGCGGTCCTGCTGCTGGGTTGTTGCCCTCCCACGGCCTCTTCCACATCTCCTGATGTACTGGTCTGCCTCATGGTGCATTCAAAAGTGACCAAAACATCAGCCAGGAAGCATAGGAACTGAGAAGTGTTCTGTGGTCCCCATCTGCAGAGCCACTCCTTTATTGGGGTTGTCTTGCTAATTGCCTATAATTTCCACCTGTTGTGTCTATTCCATTTGCACAACAGCATGTGAAATGTATTGTCAATCAGTGTTGCTTCCTAAGTGGACAGTTTGATTTCACAGAAGTATGATTGAACTGGAGTTACATTGTATTGTTTAAGTGTTCCCTTTATTTTTTGAGCAGTGTATTTATCTCCTTATTCTATGTGTGTGCTTTTAAAATTCTGATTTAAATTACTCCTATGTGTTTCACTATTCATGTGTATGTCACTACTCCCTATGTGTGGGCTCACACTTGATGTGTATTTTGCTATCTCTTAACCTTCATATATCGTTCATCGCCCATGGGTTCTCCACATGCCTTAGAACCTTTACTTCCAATTTTAACCTGATTCTGTTGGGTTCTAACTATTAATTTGGGTCTATCTTATTTCATTTGATTCAAATCCATTAATTTTGGATCTATAATTAGGTTACTGCGTTTCGTTAAATTTAAATCTCTCGCCTCTTCTCCATTTGGACTTTATTTCAGTATTGTCTTTTGAATCGGGATCTATGGTCAATTCACTCTTGATAATTGACCATTCAAGTTATTTGTTCGCATAGGACGGTAATTCTATCTCACATATCTATTTATATCCCTTGCTAATAACCTCTCGGCCATCCCTCAAATAACCTTTCGGCCATTCCTCACAGACCTCAATTATTAAGCTATTTTTATTTATGGTAGTGCACATGTACCTCGGGTCATTGCGGACCTGTTCCCTCAATCGATCTTACTTTACTTTATTTTGCCTTCTATGTTACGTTTTCCGGCTACTGTACTTCAACCAGTTTTACTTTTAGGTCTTACTGTTAGATACTATACTTCGAAATTTCTTAATTAGATCTGTGACCCAGTGCCGCCAACACTAACATAGATACTTTTGTCTTAAACTTTCTATACATTAGATTATATGGACGGTATACCCGATACCAATCTTACTTACTGTTAGTTTTACAGTTAAAAATCCTCCCTCCACATTTATCTTGCTCTAATTTTTTTGTAAGTTTAGAATTTAACCCCAAACTAATGAATTAAGATCACCGACCTTATCTTGCAGCTGAGAATTCAATGTTGGTTGGATTTTGTCACCGTTTTCTGTCGTATACCAGTTTGCCACCAGCCTGTAATGGAACCTCAATTTCCAGAGGTCAGGTCTTTAACTTACGGATCTCTGATCCGTCCGTGCACGGTTTTCGGCGCTCCCATGGGACGACAGAAAACCGGTATTGAAATCCGGCTCGAAGGACCAATTGATAATAGAATTTCCAATCCCAATGATAATAACAATCAATCAATAGCTCTGACCAATTCCCGAGGTTTGTAAGACCATGGGTATAATAATAATTAGTCAAAGACTCAGCTTATGCAAAAGGTTAGTACAGTTTATTCAGAGAACGTTCTAAAGTCAAGAATACAAAACAATTCATTTTATACTGACTTCTCACACCCACACATTCACACAGCCATAAGCACACACACACACACACTCACACACACACACACACACAGACGCACAACACATGTCCTGCTACCCCCCAGACGCCAGAGCATTATGACCTTGTTCTTGACACGTACTCCCTGTTCTCTCCCAATCTCTAGTCAGGTCGGCACCAAGCTCAGACAGTCTGTTTATAATACCATAAAGACATATTGTCTTTACCCTAATTCTGACTAGGACTACACATTTATTGATTATGATTTTATATTCTAATCAATTCCATACAATTATATGTTTCAGGGCAGAATATTCTAATCATTCAATCACCTATCAAGTTATGATATCGTTTAGGACCGTGCTGAGGTGCACCCGTGACCTGCTCAGAAACCAGATTGCGTAGTGGAGAAAGGTACGGTGGGATTCGAAACGGTTGGTGATCTGTTTGTTAACATGGTTTTCGAAGATTTTAGAAAGGCAGGGCTGGATGGATATAGGTCTATAACAGTTTGGGTCTAGAGTGTCTCCCCCTTTGAAGAGCTGGATGACCGCGGCAGCTTTCCAATCGTTGGGAATCTCAGACGAGGTTGAACAGGCTAGTAATAGGGGTTGCAACAATTTTG
Organism: Oncorhynchus masou masou; assembly: GCF_036934945.1. Classification (NCBI taxonomy): domain Eukaryota; kingdom Metazoa; phylum Chordata; class Actinopteri; order Salmoniformes; family Salmonidae; genus Oncorhynchus; species Oncorhynchus masou. Next base: position 42,067,364 of record NC_088236.1, on the reverse strand, counting down.
GCAGATAATTTTAGAACGAGAGGGTCCAGCTTGTCTAGCCCAGCTGTTGAGTAGGGATCCAGATTTTGCAGCTCTTCCAGAACATCAGCTGTCTGGTTTTGGGTAAAGGAGAAGCGGGGGGTCTTGGGCAAGTTGCTGCAGGGGGTGCAGAGCTGTTGGCCAAGGTAGGGGTAACCAGGTGGAAAAGCATGGCCAGCCGTAGAAAATGCTTATTGAAATTATCATTGATCTCTCAGTGGTAACAGTGTTTCCTAGCCTCAGCTAGGCAGCTGGGAGGAAGTGTTCTTATTCTCCATGTACTTTAGTGTCCCAAAGCTTTTTGGAATTAGTGCTGCAGGATGCACATTTCTGTTTGAAAAAGTTAACCTTAGATTTCCTAACTGACTGTGTATATTGGTTCCTAACTTCCCTGAAAAGTTGCATATCGCGGGGGCTATTCGATGCTAATGCAGAATGCCACAGGATGTTTTGGTGCTTGTCAAGAGCAGTAAAGTCTGCGGTGAACGAAGAGCTATATCTGTTCTTAGTTCTAAAAAAAATTGAAAGGGGCATGCTTATTTAAGATGGTGAGGGAATAACTTTTAAAGAGCAACCAGGCATCCTCTACAGACGGGATGAGGTCAATATCCTTCCAGGATACCCGGGCCATGTCAATTAGAAAGGCCTGCTCGCTGAAATGTTTTAGGGTGGGTTTAACAGTGATGAGGAGTGGTTGTTTGACCGCGGACCCATTACGGATTCAGGCAATGAAGAAGTGATCACAGAGATCCTGGTTGAAGACAGCAGAGGTTTATTTAAAGGGCAAGTTGGTCAGGATGATATCGAAGAGGATGACCATGGTTACAGATTTAGGGTTGTACCTGGTTGGTTCCTTGATCATTTGTGTGAGATTGAGGGCTTCTAGTTTAGATTGTAGGATGGCCGGGGTGTTAAGCATATCCCAGTTTAGGTCACTTAACAGTACGAACTCTGTCCCCCATCTATCTTCAATCAATTCACATGTGGTGTCCAGGGCACAGCTGGGGGCTCTATAACAAGTGGCAACGGTGAGAGACCGGTTTCTGGAAAGGTGGATTTTTAAAAGTGGAAGCTTGAATTGTTTGGGCACAGACCTGGATAGTATGACAGAACTCTGCAGGAGAACTCTGCCCCTTTGGCACTTCTATCTTGTCGGAAAATGTTGTCGTTGGGGGTGGAAATTTCAGGATTTTTGGTGGCCTTCCTGAGCCAGGATTCAAACACAAGGACATCAGGGTTGGTGAAGTGTGCTAAAACAGTGAAGGAGCGAGGAGGCTTCTGATGTTAACATGCATGAGAAACCAAGGCTTTTACAGTTACAGAAGTCAACAAATGTGAGTGCCTGTGGAATGGGAGTGGTGCTAGAGGCTGCAGGGAATGGGTTAAGCTCTACATCACCAGAGGAACAGAGGAGGAGTAGGATAACGGTACAGCTAAAGGCTATAAGAACTGGTCGTCTAGTGTGTTTGGAACACACTGGGCGTGGAAGAATAGATTCAAGCAAAGGGTCCAGGCCAAATGGCAAAAGAGGTATTGTAGCCGGTGGACCTATTCGGCTAGCCGGAAGATGGGCCTAGCTCGAGGCTAACTCAAGGCTAACTGGTGCTTGCCTTGGGACAGAGACGTTAGCCAGGAGTAGCCACTCGGATTTCAGCTAGCTCGCTGCGATGACCCAGTGTAAAGGTTCAGAGCTTGCGGTAGGAAACCGGAGAGGTGGTAGAGAAAAAGCAGTCCGATATGCTCTGGGTTGATATCTCAAAGTGCTGACTGGCAGGTATTGACCAAGCTGAGACTGGCTGTTGTCCCTGTTAACGGTGAAGACTGCTAGCAGTGGCTAACTGACTACTAGCTAGTAGCTAGTTAGCTGGCTAGCTTCTGATGGGAGTTCTGATTCTAAAGTATAAAAATAGCAGATCCGTAACCACATTGGGTGAGGCGGATTGCAGGAGAGTATATTCAGTCCGTAGATGGAAAGTGATGGAAAGTGAGATTTAAAATATATACGAGGAAAATTATATTTACACCGGACAAGACAAAACACACGTCCGACTGCTACGCCATTTTGGATCATCCTTGAGATGTTTCTTCAACTTGATTGGAGTCCACCTGTGGTAAATTCATTTGATTGGACATGGAAAGGCACACACCTTTCTATGTAAGGTCCCACAGTTGACAATGCGTGTCAGAGAAAAAAAACAAGCCATGAGGTTGAAGGAATTGTCCGTACAGCTCCGAGACAGGATTGCGTCGAGGCACAGTTCTGGGGAAGGGTACCAAAAAATGTCGGCGGGATTGAAGGTCCCAAAGAACACAGTGGCCTCCATCATTCTTAAATGGAAGAGGTTTGGAACCACCAAGACTGCCTATAATTGGCTGCCAAGCTGAGCAGTCAGGGGAGAAGTGCCTTGGCCCGGTAGGTGACCAAAAACCCAATGGTCACTCTGACAGAGCTCCAGAGTTCCTCTGTGGAGATGGTAGAACTTTCCAGAAGGACAACCATCTCTGCAGCACTCCACCAATCAGGGCTTTATAAGAGTGGCCAGATGGAAGCCACTCCTCAGTTAAAGGCACATGACAGCCCGTTTTGAGTTTGCCGAAAGGCACCTAAAGGACTCTGACCATGAGAAAAACAAGATTCTCTGGTCTGATGAAACCAAGATTGAACTCTTTGGCCTGAATGCCCAGTGTCACATCTGGAGGAAACTATTCCTACGGTGAAAAGCATGGTGTTGGCAGCATCATGCTGTGGGGGATGTATTTCAGCGGCAGGGACTGGGACACTAGTCAGAATCGAGGGAGAGATGAACGGAGTAAACCTGCTCCAGAGCACTCAGGACCTCCGACTGGGGCGAAGGTTAACCTTCCACCAGCAGAATGACCAAGTCTCTGAATGACCCAGCCAGAGCCCGGACTTGAACCCGATTGAACATCTCTGGCGAGACCTGAGCTTGAGAGGATCTTGGGAGTAGAATGGGCGCATCTTCCCAACTACAAGTGTGCCAAGCTTGTCGCATCATACCCAAGAACATATGAGGCTGTAATCGCTGCTTCCACAAACTACTGAGTAAAGGGTCTGAATACTTATGTGAATGTGATATTTCAGTTAAATTTATTCTTTATAAATTTGCAAACAATTCTTTACCTGTTTTTGCTTTTTTATTATGAGGTATTATGTGTAGATTGATGAGGGGAAAAAACTATTTAAACAATTTTAGAATAAGGCTGTAATAAAGTTTTGGGGTCTGAAAACCTTTCGAATGCGCTGTACAGTCGTGGCCAAAAGTTTTGAGACTGACACAAATATTAATTTTCACAAAGTATGCTGCCTCAGTTTGTATGATGGCAGTTTGCATATACTCCAGAATGTTATGAACAGTGATCAGATGAATTGCAATTAATTGCCAAGTCCCTCTTTGCCATGCAAATGAACTGATTCCCCAAAAACTTTTCCACTGCATTTCAGCCCTGCCACAAAAGGACCAGCTGTCATCATGTCAGAGATTCTCTTGTTAACACAGGTGTGAGTGTTGACGAGGACAAGGTTGGAGATCACTCTGTCCTGCTGATTGAGTTTGAATAACAGACTGGAAGCTTCAAAAGGATTGTGGTGCTTGGAATCATTGTTCGTCCTCTGTCAACCATGGTTACCTGCAAGGAAGCACGTGCTTTGCTCAAAAAGGGCTTTACGGGCAAGGATATTGCTGCCAGTAAGATTGCACCTAAATCAACCATTTATCGGATCATCAAGAACTTCGAGGAGAGCGGTTCAATTGTTGTGAAGATGGCTTCAGGGCGCCCAAGAAAGTCCAGCAAGCGCCAGGACCGTCTCCTAAAGTTGATTCAGCTGCGGGATCGGGCACCACCAGTACAGAGCTTGCTCAGGAATGGCACCAGCTAGGTGTGAGTGCATCTGCCCGCACAGTTAGGCAAAGACTTGGAGGATGGCCTGGTGTCAAGAAGGGCAGCAAAGAAGCCACTACTCTCCAGGAAAAACAGACTGATATTCTGCAAAAGGTACAGGGATTGGACTGCTGAGGACTGGGGTAAAGTCATTTTCTCTGATGAATCCCCTTTCCGATTGTTTGGGGCATCCGGAATAAAGCTTGTCCGGAGAAGACAAGGTGAGCGCTACCATCAGTCCTGTGTCATGCCAACAGTAAAGCATCCTGAAACCATTCATGTGTGGGGTTGCTTCTCAGCCAAGGGAGTGGGGACACTCACAATTTTGTCTAAGAACACAGCCATGAATAAAGAATGGAATCAACACATCCTCCGAGAGCAACTTCTCCCAACCATCCAGGAACAGTTTGGTGACGAACAATGACTTTTCCAGAATGATGGAGCACCTTGCCATAAGGCAAAAGTGATAACTAAGTGGCTCGGGGAACAAAACATCGATATTTTGGGTCCATGGCCAGGAAACTCCCCAGACCTTAATCCCATTGAGAACTTGTGGTCAATCCTCAAGAGGCGGGTAGAAAAACAAAAACCCACAAATTCTGACAAACTCAAAGCGTTTCAGGAGTAAAAATGTAACAAGTCACATAAGTTGCATGGACTCACTCTATGTGCAGTAATAGTGTTTAAACATCAGTTTTGAATGACTTCTTAATCTCTGTACCCCACACATACAATTATTTGTAAGGTCCCCCAGTCGAGCAGTGAATTTCAAACACAGATTCAGCCAGAAAGACCAGGGAGGTTTTCCAATGCCTGGCAAAAAAAGGGCACCAATTGGAAGATAATTTTAGATTTTTTAAAATATTTTTTTAAGCAAAGCTAACATTGAATGTCCCTTGGAGCATGGTGAAGTTATTAACTACGCTTTGGATGGTGTATCAATAGACCCAGTCACTACAAAGAAGAATTTTGAAAATAATAATAGTCTAATGTTGCAGAACCCAGGTGTGGACAGTTCTTAGCAACTTACCCAGAAAGACTCACATCTGTAATTGCTGCCAAAGGTGCTTCTACAAAGTATTGAATCGGGGTTGGAATACTTATCTAATCAATATATATTAGTGTTATTTATCTTTTTTTATTTTATTTTATTTTATTACAAATGTTAGAATTTTTCTTACATTTTGACAGAGTATTTTGTTTAAATCATTGACAAAAAATGATAATTACATCCAATTTGTCTTGTTAAGCAAATTTGTACTCCTGAACACATTTAGACTTGCTATAACAAAGGGGTTGAATACTTATTGACTCAAGACATTTCAGCTTTTCATTTTGTATTAATTTGTAAATATTTAGAAAAACATAATTCCACTTTGACATTATGGGGTATTGTGTGTGTGTGTGTGTGTGTGTGTAGACCAGTGACCAAAAATCAAATTTTTATCCATTTTGAAATCAGGCTGTAACAACAAAATGTGGAAAAAGTCAAGGGGTGTAAATTATTTAATGTTACAATTATGCTAATTAGAATTCTTGGGCATTAATGGTCAGGACAGTATAAAAAATATACAGCCAGTGGAAAAAAATGACTTTTGCCCATAAAACTAGAAAATAGTGATACATTTGGCTGAAACATTTCAAGCAGGGGGAACCTAAATGGGCATGTATTGAGTGAGTTGGGTCACTCTAATTTGTTTCTGTTTGGAGAATTTCAAGGTTTTACAATTGCCCTTGGTCTCCCATTCTCCCGATGTACAGTCCGTACTGGGCCTATTAATTGAATTGTTGATGGAATTAAATGTTATTCTTAGCTTCTTGACTTGTGAGTTACAAAATCATCTGACCAAAACTTTGTCAGTTACCATCTTTTTTTTGCGGAATAGGCCTAATAGAGAAATACAAAAAAGGCTACAAAAATTACTGAAAAGTTTACTAAGAAGGAGAATTGATTTGGATTTGTTGTAGCTGAAGAGATTGGTGACTGTTTATCAGGCATGAGAGATGTCAGTCAGTCAGTCAGTCAGTCAGTGTGGATGAGCCTCAGGGCCTGGCCAGGCCTGAGCAGAGAACTAGCGTCCGCCTCTATAAAAGGCCTGTCGTCAGTAATGGATTCTCCCTTTGAGCACCTGTCTTGCTGAGGAGCGAGCGGGCCGCCGGAGAGACATGGCAGCCTTTTGAGCCTACCTGACACCCCTGAATTTAATAAGCCCAACTGATAAAGAAGGGGAAATGTGTGTTGCTGAGGCACCCTAATGAAATATGATTGGATGCGGATGGGTTTTCTTGACATGTTTAATCACGCCTAATCCTCACTCCTCTGTTGAATTTAAAAGGGCCGTGCAGGTCTGCACTATTCAAAGTGTATTTTGGTGTCATCTCTCTGAAGGTCTTTTGGAGAGACAGGTCTTTGTGTGCACTGCTCTTAGTAGTGGTTCTGGGTTGATCGACAGTTTAACCTGACTAGAAGAGATAGTCTTCCTCCATGGCCAGCCAAAGTCGGCTTTCTTCCTCTTTTCCTGCATGAGTAAAAGGGTAATTTTACTTAGTGACGGTTACCAAACAGTACGAGGCTAACTGTCTTTTACTTGTCTGTGCTAACACACTAAACAGGAGAACGTTTCTCTCCTCTCTAAACTGCACTCGATGTGTTCAGGCACTCCTCGAAATGAGTTTGTCGATCACCTCTCCAATTAGCAGGCTTAAAGAGCTCTGGAAATGACAAGCCTTTTACAGAAGCCTCTTAGGCCATCTAACCAGCCGTCTTCTGCGGGAAACAAATACTATTCAATGGTGATATTTTCCTCATTAATGGATTTATTCATTTATGCATGGGGGATCGTTAGATTCTCTGTCATCGGACTTAAAAAGTGTCCTTTTGTTTCTTATTTTGGCGTGTAGAACAATCCATCAAGTCAAATGCTTTTGAAGTTTTAGACAATGCTGGGTTTTCCTCACCGCACAAATTCAAATACCAAACCTCTTACTATTCTGCCATGAACTGAAACTCTGGTCAGCTTCCATAGGATTTAGAGCTAGAAAAACATATAACTGGTCAACTTTTGGCCATTGCAGATGTCTTGGTAACACTTCATTTTACAGTACTCTTTCCACACTGTCTGATATTATCGGAAAATTATATTTTATTTTACATATATTTTACTAAATTCTTATTTTCAATGACGTCCTATGAACAGTGGGTTAACTGCCTGTTCAGGGGCAGAACGACAGATTTGTACCTTTCAGCTCGGGGATTCGAACTTGCAACCTTTCTGTTACTAGTCCAACGCTCTAACCACTAGGCTACCCTGCCACAAATAAGTAATACATTGGTTAGCCCATTACTGTATAATTAACATGTAGGCCTACCATACGTTTTCAGACTTCAAAACCATTTCTACACAATGTTCTCAGTTTAGCGGAGCCTAAAGGAGACAATTTACAGAGAATGCTACACAATTTTTGTGAAAATGTTTTATTTGTCTAAAAACATGCATTTTCCTTGAACTGTGTACTCAGTCTAGGCTGTAGGTATACCATATCAGCTCGCACAGACATTCTCTACACAATGTTCTCACCTTAGGAAGCCTTATAAAGACTCTTTAGAGTTGTGAACATTACACTATTTTTAAGAAAATAGATTATTTGTAGATTATAGCCTAATATCCAGGTAAATATCTGGTAATATACACTACTGTTCAAAAATTTGGGGTCACTTAGAAATGTCTTTTTTTTAAAAGAAAAGCCCCAAAAATTGTCCATTAAATTAACATCAAATTGATCAGAAATACAGTGTAGACATTGTAATATTGTAAATTACTATTGTAGCTGGAAATGGCAGATTTTTAAGCGTTATCCCATTATCAGCAACCATCACTCCTGTATTCCATTGGCACATTGTTAGCTAATCCAAGTTTATCATTTTAAAAGGCTAATTGGTAATTAGAAAACCCTTTTGTAATTATGTTAGCACAGCTGACAACTGTTCTGAGCATCTACATTTGTGGGTTTGATTACAGGCTCAAAATGGCCAGAAACAAAGTCCTTTCTTCTGAAACTCGTCCGTCTGTTCTTGTTTGGAGAAATGAAGGCTATTCCATATGAGAAATTGCCAAGAAAGTGAAGATCTCGTACAAAGTTGTGTACTACTCCCTTCACAGAACAAAGCAAACTGGCTGTAACCAGAATAGAAAGAGTGGGAGGCCCCGGTGCACAACTGAGCAAGAGGACAAGTACATTATTCGATCTAATTTGAGAAAGACGCCTCACAAGTCCTCAACTGGCAGCTTCATTAAATAGTACCCGCAAAACACCAGTCTCAACATCAACAGTGAAGAGGCGACTCCGGGATGATGGCATTCTAAGCAGAATAGCAAAGAAAAAGCCATATCTTAGACTGGCCAATAAAAAGAAAAGATTAAGATGGGCAAAATAACACAGACACTGGACAGAGGAATATTGTAAAAAAAAAAGTGTTGTGTACAGACGAATCTAAGTTTGAGGTTTTCGGATCACAAAGAAGAACATTCGTGAGAAACAGATTTTTTTTTTATGCTGTAGGAGTGCTTGACACCATCTGTCAAGCATGGTAGGGGCAGTGTGATGGTCTGGGGGTGCTTTGGTGGTGGTAAAGTGGGAGATTTGTACAGTATAAACAGGGTCTTCGAGGAGGAAGGCTATCACTCCATTTTGCAACGCCATGCCATACCCTGTGGACGGCGCTTAAATTGGAGCCAATTTCCTCCTACAACAGGACAATGACCCAAAGCACAGCTCCAAACTATGCAATAACTATTTAGGGATGAAGCAGTCAGCTGGTATTCTGTCTATAATGGAGTGGTCAGCACAGTCACTGGATCTCAACCCTATTGAGCTGTTGTGGGAGCAGCTTGACCATATGGTATGTAAGAAGTTCCCATCAAGCCAATCCAACTTGTTGGAGGTGCTTCAGGAAGCATGGGGTGAAATCTCTCTCAGATCACCTCAACAAATTGACAACTAGAATGCCAAAGGTCTGCAAGGCTGTAATTGCTGCAAATGGAGGATTCTTTGACGAAAGTAAAATTTGAAGGACACAATTATTATTTAAATTAAAAATCATTAATTATAACCTTGTCAACATCTTGACTATATTTCCTATTCATTTTGCAACTCATTTCTTGTATGTTTTCATGGAAATCGAGGACATTTTGAACGGTAGAGTACGTAAAATAAACTACCACTGAGTATTAAGACTTTTGTTTTTTTTATTGAAAACAATGGATGTGTACTTACTACTTAGTGTATTTTGTAACCTGTAACCTCCATTGCCACATCTTTCTTGTCTCTCTAAGGCGTTGTTGCTCAGTTCATGCAATGTCATACAGTCTTCCGTTGAATCCAACTGATTTGGCTTGTTTCAATGAGAGAGTTTCTCAGTCACCATCTCATTCTCATGTTTGAGTGGAGTCATGAAAAGAGTTGAAGCCCTCCCAAACACTGTGCTCTCCCTGTCAGTCTGGGACGGTGTTTCCCGCCCACTCGCCAACTGAGCCAGAGCGCTGCCTGGGATTAATAATTCAGGCTGGGTAGAGCAGGCGATAAGCACTTCTATTTTGTTCTGGGGATGCTGCTGATGTTTGAACAGATTTGACAAATAAAGAGGGGGCTTTTCTCCTCTCATGCTCCCCTTCTTCCCCCTTTCTTCCCCCACCTCCCTCTCTCTCTCTCCCCCTCTCTCCAGTACTTGCAGTGGGAAGTCCAAAAGAGGCCGATTTCAACTGTGTCTCATTCTTATCCCGCTGCTCTTATACAGAGATACCCAAAGACCTCAAGTCAAAGCCCTCTGTAAGCTTTCCTTATCCTTCAAAGATCAAGGTCAATGTCTAACACAGGCACACTCTGCAGCTCAGCAATTCTGTTTGTCAAGCGCGTGTCGGATGCAAAGAGGTGTCTGCTCTTTTCCAAGGTTAATTCACTGGAAAGGTTGCGTACAGCAAGCCTATTGGGCCATCCAGTGGAGAGCACTGTAGGTTGTAGGTTAACCACCGCCTCAAGGTGAAATAGAAGGGGAGAGAAGGCTAAGCACATTACTTTGGCATGGTGGTAGACTGAACAGTGCTGAATTTGTCATTGTCCTTTCCTCTCTGCTGTCTCTTCCTTTAGGTGACATTGGGGAAAGTGCTGAAAACCATTGTGGTGATGAGAAGCCTGTTCATAGACCGGACCATCGTGAGAGGATTCAACGAGAACGTGTATTCTGAGGATGGCAAGGTATTGCTTTGAATGGGAGGTTTTTGCCCAAACAACTGGATTAAGTAGTACTGCATGTGATAGTGAGGTGCAACCCTCTCTCCATTGCAAAAATACATACAAGTACAGTATTTTTTTTACTTGACATAAGAGGCTTCATACTAGGAATACAGTGCCTTCTGAAAGTATCAGACCCCTGGATGAAATAAAAACAATTATTCAGCAATCTACACACAATATCCTATAATAACAAAGCGAAAACAGGTTTGTAGACATTTTTGCAAATTTCTAAAAAAAAAATAAAAAAAAAAGGAACAAAAATAACTTATTTGCGCAAGTATTCAGACCCTTTGCTATGAGACTCGAAATTGAGCTGAGCTGCATCTTGTTTCCATTGATCATCCTTGAGATGTTTCTACAACTTGATTGGAGTCCACCTCTGGTAAATGCAATTGATTTGACATGATTTGGAAAGGCACACACCTGTTTATATAAGATCCCACAGTTGACAGTTAATTTCAGAGCAAAGACCAAGCCATGAAGTCGAAGGAATTGTCCGTATAGCTCCTAGACAGGAATGTGTCGAGGCACAGATCTGCGGAAGGGTACCAAAAAAGGTCTGCAGCACTGAAGGTCCCCAGGAACACCTCCATCATTCTTAAATGGAAGAAGTTTGGAACCACCAAGACTCTTCCTAGAGCTGGCCGCCCAGCCAAACTAAGCAATCGGGGAAGAAGGGCCTTGGTCAGGGAGGTGACCAAGAAGCCGATGGTCACTCTGACAGAGCTCTAGAGTTCCTCTGTGACGATGGGAGAATCTTCCAGAAGGATAACCACCTCTGCAGCACTCTACCAATCAAGCCTTTATTGTGGAGTAGCCAGATGGAAGCCACTTCTCAGTAAAACGTACATGACAGCCCGCTTGGAGTTTGTCAAAATACACCTAAAGACCATGAGAAACAAGATTCTCTGGTCTGATGAAACCAAGATGAAACTTTTTGGCCTGAATGCCAAGAGTCACGTCGAGAGGAAACCTGGCACAATCCCTACGGTGAAGCGTGGCGGCAGCATCATGCTGTGGGGATGTTTTTCAGAAGCAGGGACTGTGAGAATAGTAAGAATCAAGGCAAAGATGAACGGAGCAAAAATACAGAGAGAGATCCATGATGAAACCTGCTCCAGAGTGCTCAAGACCTCGGACTGGGACAAAGGTTTACCTTCCAACAGGACAACGACCCTAAGCACACAGCCAAGACAACGCAGGAGTGGCTTTGGGACAAATTTCTGAATGTCCTTGAGTGGCCCAGCCAAAGCCCAGACTTGAACCGAATCAAACATCTCTGAAGAGACCTGAAAATAGCTGTGCGGCAACGCTCCCCATCCAAACGAACAGAGCTTGAGAGGATCTGCAGAGAAGAATGAGAGAAACTCTCCAAATACAGGTGTGCCAAGCTTGTAGTGTCATACTCAAGAAGACTTGATGCTGTAATCGCACTGATGCTGTAATCACACTAAGTACTGAGTAAAGGGTCTGAATACTTATGTACATGTTATGTTTCAGTTTTATTTATAAATTAGCAAACATTTCTACAAACAAGTTTTTGCTTTGTCATCATGGGGTATTGTGTGTAGATTGAGGGGGAGTGGGGAGATTTAATAAATTTTAGAATAAGGCTGTAACGTAACAAAATGTGGAAAAAGTCAAGGGTTCTGAATACTTTCCGAATGCACTGTATATTATCTGTACACATCCAAGGAGAGTTCAGTCCTCTTGAGAGTTTCCTGGGTACCATGAATGGGTCTCTCTGGGCTATGTTTTCAAAGTGACCTCATATAGCCTCCTATCGAACGGTTTTGTTAGAGGGCTGACGGTTTCCAGCTGCTAACGTAAGAGTATGCAATCCAGGGTCTGGACCTACAATCCTCATTGTCAGTTTTCTGTTGGCACTGTTGAATCATTTAGATGTGACGGCTTCCTTTATCACTCTCTCACATGAAAAGCTTGTAAAGGATGGGAGACATTGGCTTTCCTCTATCATTTCCCGTCTGTCAGATTCTACATTAGTCCCTCGTTCATTTTGAATATGGCTCTGTGTTGGTGTTTCGCCCTCACTCCCGGGACTCTTTGAACTGACATGAATATGAGAAGGCCATCAAAGCCACAGAGAACTAGCACTGTTAATTAAGCCAATGAATGGGAGACTTTTGAACCTCCTGCTACAACAGTGTTGTCTGATGTACTCAATTGTGTGTGTGTGTGTGTGTGTTCATGCATGTGTGTTTACAATCAAGCTCTTACATATACTGCCACAACTAACCAGGTACTTTATAGAGATAATCTGCTCCTTGGAAAATGTTTTGTCGTCCAGACATTCCCAAAGTGCCACCTAGGATGACTTAGACACAACAGCAGCAGCCAGGGTTTAGTTTAGGGTGTCTTGCCTCGTCTGCTCCATCCCTCTGGGTCCACCATCCCCATTTCTGCCATTTTCTCCACTAATTATCATATTGTAAGAAGCAGCAGGAGCCGCAAGCTTAGCCTCCTAGCGTACAGAAAGAGAGAGGAAAAAGGAGAAGGAAAACTGCACTATCAAAGGAGGGCTTCAAAGACTATCTAAGGCATCTCTTGGGTAATTTGCGATCCTGTATCCTTCCCCCTTCAAAGGGTCTCTGTGTGTCGGGAGTGGGTAGAGGGACAGAGGGGGATCGAATCCGATTTCTCTAATAAATGCTGACACCAGGCCTGTTTGATATTAGATTCAGGGGAGCGTTTTGATTTGTTAACGCCTTTGAAAGTGTTTGGACAACCTTCACACAATCTCCTGCCCACCTCTCCTCATTTACTGTAGGACCATGCAAGCCAGAGGACAGTAGGGCGGCAAGAAGAGAGGAATCATTTGAACGAAAAATATAGACCTGATCAAAACCCCAGAATGCAATGCTAATGAATGGTATCACGAATACCAAGAGAAAGTTGTTGGCGTTGTCAGTCTTGATGATGACGAGGACAACATGTTTACTCCAATCCCATTGTTCTGAACTCACCAAAGGAACACTTGGTGTGATTTGCATCATATACAACTGAAGAAAATAATATGTAATGGTTTGAAAATGAATAATGGCAATCATTTCTCCTTTTCTCTCCTCAGCTGGATATCTGGTCGAAGTCAAACTATCAAGTATTTCAAAAGGTGAGACCTTATCTTTGTGTTCACCCCATACTGAGGTGGAATGCACACTTGGTAGGCGCCTGAGGAATTCATGAATAGTCACGTCGGTCTCCATATTGTGGTCCAGTCGGTCTCTCTCTCGTTGGGCCACCTGTCCCTGTGTGTTGTTTTCTGTCACTATTCAAGCCCTGTCATACCAAAATATACTCGGTTTCCTGTTGGATTTCATTTTAAACTGAAACCACTTTGCATCATAATCAGTTCTGGCAAGCATACGGAGGTTATGAGTCGTCTTCACTCCCCTCCCTCATCAAATCTCAACAGGCAGGGGCATGGCAGCCTAAGGGCAGCCAACCGCCACACACACACACACACACCAGTGACGGCGATGAAGCCAACATGAATAGAAAGAGAGCACACAAATGTGTCTTTCATAGAGAATTCTCAATTGTATGTTTATTTCTATTATCTTCTTACTTTTAACGTTCGAACAGCTTTACTATTGCAGATAGATTGTGGCTTCCATCAATGTAATTGTCTGCATAATTTCCAATCCCCCATATATTTTTGGGTAAATAGATACAGTACCAGTCAAAGGTTTGGACACCTACTCTTTTGGCCACCTACACCTACTTTTCTTTTGTAATAATAGAGAAGACATAAAAACTATGAAATTACACACGTGGAATCATGTCGTAACCAAAAAAGTGTTAAACAAATGTTAGATTCTTCAAAGTAGCCACCCTTTGCCTTGATGACAGCTTTGCACACTCTTGGCATTCTGTCAACCAGCTTCACCTGGAATACTTTTCCAACAGTCTTGAAGGGGTTCCCACATATGCTGAGCACTTGTTGGCTACTTTTCCTTCACTCTGCGGTCCAACTCATCCCAAACCATCTCAATTGGGTTGAGGTCAGGTGATTGTGAAGTCCAAGTAATTTGATGCAGCACTCCATCACTCTCCTTCTTGGTCAAATAGCCATTACACAGCCTGGAGGTGTGTTGGGTCATTGTCCTGTTGAAAAACAAATGATAGTCCCCCTAAGCACAAACCAGATGGGATGGCGTATCAGTGCAGAATGCTGTGGTACCCTTGCTGGTTAAGTGTGCCTTGAATTCCAAATAAATCACTAACAGTGTCACCAGCAAAGCACCCCCACAACATCACACCACCTCCTCCATGCTACATGGTGGGAACCATACATGCGGCAAACATCAGTTTTCCTACTCTGCATCTCACAAAGACACGGCTGTTGGAACCAAAAGTCTGAAATTTGGACTCATCAGACCAAAGACATATTTCCACGATCTAATGTCCATTGCTCGTGTTTCTTGGCCCAAGCAAGTCTCTTCTTCTTATTGGTGTCCTTTAGTAATGGTTTCTTTGCAGCAATTCAACCATGAAGGCCTGATTCACAAAATCTCCTCTGAACAGTTGATGTTGAGATGTGTCTTTTACTTGAACTCTGTGAAGCATTTATTTGGGCTGGTAACTATAATGAACTTATCCTCTGCAGCAGAGGTAACTTTGGGTATTCCTTTCCTGTGGCGGTCGTCGTGAGAGACAGTTTCATCATAGCACTTGATGGTTTTTGCAACTGCACTTTAAGAAACTTTCAAAGTTTTTGAAATGTTCTGCATTTACTGACCTTCATGTCTTAAAGTAATGATGGACCGTTGTTTCTTTTGCTTATTTGAGCTGTTCTTGACAAAATATGGATTTGTTTTTTTAGGGCTATCTTCTGTATTACCACCCCTACACAACTGATTGGCTCAAGTGCATTAAGAAGGAAAGAAATTTTACAAATTAACGTTTAACAAGGCACACCTCATGAAGCTGGGTATGAGAATGCCAAGAGTGTGAAAAGCTGTCATCAAGGCAAAGGTTGGCTACTTTAAAGAATCAGTACCAGTCAAAATTTGACACACCTACTCATTCCAGGGTTTTCCTTTACTTTTTTACGAATGGACAACAACTCTTAGGCTTCTACTTCCAGCTTATACATACTATTTGCATTTTACGGACACAGTATAGTTTTACAATTGTTATTGTTTGTTTGTTTTTAGTTCCGTCCTTCAATTCCACTCAACCCCTCCCATCTGTCTCTGAACACCATCCAGTATTTTCATAGATTTTACATATTGTAAATTAAAGATACAACAAATTCTATGACTATTTGTTATATTATTAATCGATTGACTATGACTTTAAGTCACCCAGCAGTGCTATTTGCAAAGTTGGCTCCAGGTAAATGTTGCAATTCTTGAACCTGCGACCAAAAACAATCTACATATGTACCAAAACAGTACCAAAACAAATGATCTAATAATTCTGTCTCTTTGCAGCAAAATCTGCCGAGCTGGGATGGTTGTATCCCCCATATATACAACATTCTATTGGTTGCAAGAATTTTGTGTAATAATTTAGTCCAATCAAACTTTATTTGTCACGTGTAGACTTGCTTACTTACAAGCCCTTAACCAACAGTGCAGTTCAAGAAGAAGAAATATTTGCCAAGTAAGCTAAAATAAAAAGTAATAACAAAAAGTAACACAATAAGAATAACGAGGCAATATACAGGGGTGCACCGGTACCGAGTCGGTGTACAGGCTAGTTGAGGTAATCTGTACATAACAGCGAGTAACAGCAGTGCACAAAAGGGAGGGGGGGGGTCAATGTAAATTGTCCGGTGGTGATTAAATGAATTCTTCAGCAGTCTTATGGTTTGGGGGTAGATGCTGTTGAGGAGCCTTTTGAGGAGCCTTTTGGTCCTAGACCTCGGGAACCACTTGCCGTGCGGTAGCAGAAGATGGTCTGTAACTTGGGTAACTCGAGTCTCTGACAATTTATGGGCTTTCCTATGACACCGCTTATTATATTGGTCCTGGATGGCAGGAAGCTTGGCCCCAGTGATGTACTGGGTTGTTCGCACTACCCTCTGTAGCGTCTTACGGTCAGATGCCGAGAAGTTGCCATACCTGGTGAGGCAACCGGTCAGGATGCTCTCTGGTGCAGCGGTAGAACCGTTTGAGGATCTGGGGACCCATGCCAAATCTTGAAAAAATGTGTTGTCGTGCCCTCTTCACGACTGTCTTGGTATGTTTGGACTATGATAGTTTGGTGATGTGGACACCAAGGAACTTAAAACTCTCTATCCGCTCCACTACAGCCCTGTTGATGTTAATGGGGGCCTGTTCGGCCTGCCTTTTCCTGTAGTCCACGATTAGCTCTTTAGTCTTGCTCACATTAAGGGAGAGGTTGTTGTCCTGACACCACACTGCCAGTTCTCTGACCTCCTCCCTATAGGCCGTCTCATCCTTGTCGGTGACACTGTTGTGTCGTCAGCAAACTTAATGATGGTGTTGGAGTCGTGTTTGGCCACGCAGTCGTGGATGAACAGGGAATGCAGAAGGGGACTAAGTACACACCCCTGAGGGTTCCCAGAGTCTTTAGCTTAGTGATGAGCTTCGTGGGCACTATGGTGTTGAATGCTGAGCTGTAGTCATTGATCAATATTCTCACATAGGTGTTCCTTTTGTTCAGTGAGAGAGGGCAGTGTGGAGTGCGATTGAGATTGCATCATTTGTGGATCTGTTGGGGCGGTATGCGAATTGGAGTGGGTCTAGAGTGTCCGGGAGGATGCTGTTAATGTGAGCCATGACTAGCCTTTCAAAGCACTTCATGGCTACCGACGTGAGTGCCACGGGGCAGTAATCATTTAGGCAGGTTACCTTCGCTTCCTTGGGTTCATGGACTATAGTGGTCTGGGTTTCCCTTTGTAGTCTCTAATAGTTTTCAAGCCCTGCCACATCTGATGAGCATCAGAGCCGGTGTAGTAGGATTCAATCTTAATCCTGTATTGACGCTTTGCTTGTTTGACGGTTCGTCTGAGAGCATAACGGGATTTCTTCTAAGAATCCTGATTAGTCTCCCGCTCCTTGAAAGCGGCAGCTCTAGCCTTTAGCTCGATGCGGATGTTTCCTGTAATCCATGGCTTCTGGTTGGGATATGTGGGGATGATGACATCGATGCACTTATTGATGAAACCGATGACTGAGGAGGTGTAATTCCTCAATGCTGTTGGATGAATCCCGGGAACATATTCCAGTCTGTGCTAGCAAAAAAGTCCTGTCGTGTAGCATCCGCTTCATCTGACCACTTCCTTATTGAGCTAGTCACTGGTACTTCCTGCTTTAGTTTTTGGTTGTAAGCAGGAATCCGGAGGATAGAATTATGGTCATATTTGCCAAATGGAGTGCGGGGGAGAGCTTTGTATGCATCTCTGTGTGTGGAATAAAGGTGATGTAGGATTTTCTTTTCTGGTTGCACATGGCTTGGATCTGGGCCTGTTCCAGTGAAAGCAGGATATCCTTCTCGTCAGACTCGTTAAAGGAAAAAGTTTATTCCAGTCAGCGGTGAGTAATCGCTTTTCTGATGTCCAGAAGTTATTTTCGGTCATAAGAGATGGTTACAGCAACATTATGTTTTTATGAAAGTTACGCAAAAAAAAAATGGCACAATTGGTTGGGAGAATGTAAAACGTCATTTATGTTCTTCAGCGCCATAACAATTATCCAGCGTTGTTTTGTGTGTCAGTTCATAAACAATGTGCTGAAAATCTCTAACCAACTATTTTGCAATCTATATGGCACATCTGTCAATTTTGGGGTCCTTAAATTCAACTTTTATACGTCTTTATTTAAATATCATGCAATAAAATGCAAATTAATTACTTAAAAATCATACAATGTGATTTTCTGGATTTTTGTTTTAGATTCCGTCTCTCACAGTTTAAGTGTACCTATGATTGTAAAAATTACAGGCCTCTGCATGCTTTGTAAGTAGGAAAACCTGCAAAATCGGCAGTGTATCTGTATACACTTTATACAGTGGGACAAAAAGTATTTAGTCAGCCACCAATTGTGCAAGTTCTCCCACTTAAAAAGATGAGACAGAGGTCAAACGTTTTCTGTAAGTATTCACAAGGTTTTCACACACTGTTGCTGGTATTTTGGCCCATTCCTCCATGCAGATCTCCTCTAGAGCAGTGGTGTTTTGGGGCTGTTGCTGGGCAACACGGACTTTCAACTCCCTCCAAAGATTTTCTATGGGGTTGAGATCTGGAGACTGGCGAGGCCACTCCAGGACCTTGAAATGCTTCTTACGAAGCCACTCCTTCGTTGCCCGGGCGGTGTGTTTGGGATCATTGTCATGCTGAAAGACCCAGCCACGTTTCATCTTCAATGCCCTTGCTGATGGAAGGAGGTTTTCAACTCAAAATATCACGATACATGGCCCCATTTACTCTTTCCTATACACGGATCAGTCGTCCTGGTCCCTTTGCAGACAAACAGCCCCAAAGCATGATGTTTCCACCTCCATGCTTCACAGTAGGTATGGTGTTCTTTGGATGCAACTCAGCATTCTTTGTCCTCCAAACACGACGAGTTGAGTTTTTATCAAAAGGTTCTATTTTGGTTTCATCTGACCATATGACATTCTCCCAATCTTCTTCTGGATCATCCAAATGCTCTCTAGCAAACTTCAGACGGATCTGGACATGTACTGGCTTAAGCAGGGGGACACGTCTGGCACTGCAGGATTTGAGTCCCTGGCGGCGTAGTGTGTTACTGATGGTAGGCTTTGTTACCTTTGTCCCAGCAGGTCATTCACTAGGTCCCCCCGTGTGATTCTGGGAATTTTGCTCACCGTTCTTGTGATCATTTTGACCCCACGGGGTGAGATCTTGCGTGGAGCCACAGATCGAGGGAGATTATCAGTGGTCTTGTATGTCTTCCATTTCCTAATAATTGCTCCCACAGTTGATTTCTTCAAACCAAGCTGCTTACCTATTGCAGATTCAGTCATCCCAGCCTGGTGCAGGTCTACAATTTTGTTTCTGGTGTCCTTTGACAGCTCTTTGATCTTGGCCTTAGTGGAGTTTGGAGTGTGACTGTTTGAGGTTGTGGACAGGTGTCTTTTATACTGATAACAAGTTCAAACAGGTGCCATTAATACAGGTAACGAGTGGAGGGCAGAGGAGCCTCTTAAAGAAGAAGTTACAGGTCTGTGAGAGCCAGAAATCTTGCTTGTTTGTAGGTGACCAAATACTTATTTTCCACCATAATTTACAAATAAATTCATTAAAAATCCTACAATGTGATTTTCTGGGGGTTTTTCTTCTCATTTTGTCTGTCATAGTTAGTGTACCTATGATGAAAATTACAGGCCTCATCTTTTTAAGTGGGAGAACTTGCACAATTGGTGGCTGACTAAATACTTTTTTTGCCCCACTGTATATATAAAATCAACATTTTTGTTTTTATCAATTACTATATTTGAGTTTAACCATAATATTTGTTGTAATATATTCTGTCTTTTCTGTTGGATTAACCTTTCTAGCGGAACCCCTCGACAACATTCCGCTGAAAAGGCAGGGCGCGAAATTCAAAAATATTTTTTTGCAATATGTAACTTTCACACATTAACAAGTCCAATACAGCAAATGAAAGATAAACGTCTTGTTAATCTACCCACCGTGTCCGATTTCAAAAATGCTTTACAGCTAAAGCACAACATATGATTATGTTAGGTCAGAGTCAAGTCACAAAAACACACAGCCATTTTCTAGCCAAAGATAGGAGTCACAAAAAGCAGAAGTATAGATAAAATGAATCACTAACCTTTGATGATCTTCATCAGATGACACTCATAGAACATCATGTTACACAATACATGTATGTTTTGTTCGATAATGTGCATATTTATATCCAAAAATCTCAGTTTACATTGGCGCGTTACGTGCAGTAATGTTTTGATTCCAAAACATCCGGTGATTTTGCAGATATACTCATAATAAACATTGATAAAAGATGCAAGTGTTATTCACAGAATTAAAGATAGACTTAACCTCTATTAAACCACTGTGTCAGATTTTTTTTTTACTTTCGGGAAAAAGAATCATCTGAGACCGGCGCTCAAAACCCAAAACAGCCAGAGGAATACCCGCCATTTTGGCGTCAACAGAAGCTAGAAAAAACACTAAATATTCACTTACCTTTGATTTTCTTTAGAAGGCACTCCCAGGAATCCCAGTTCGACAATAAATGACTGATTTGTTCCATACATTTCCATAAAGCCCATCATTTAGCCACTTGTTGTTAGCTTGTTCATCCCAGTAATCCATCTTCGTGAGACGCGAGCACTTCCTCCGGACAAAAACTCGAAAAGTTCCATTACAGTCCGTAGAAACAAGTCAAATGATGTATGCAATCAATCTTTACGATGTTTTGAACATAAATCATCAATAAGGTTCCAACCGGAGAATTTCTTTGTCTGAAGAAATGCATTGGAACGACAGAAAACTCTGTTGGGAGCGCGCGTCATCAGACCGAGGCTCTCTGCCAGACCACTCACTCAGAGCTATTATGAGCCCCTTCTTTATAGTAGAATCCTCAAACCAGTTTCTAATGAAGTGCATCCTCATTCATATTTCACTGAGATTTCAATAGGTACTGTTTTGAAAATCAATTTCTCACTTCCTGTTTGGATTCTTTCTCAGGTTTTTGCCTGCCATATGAGTTCTGTTATACTCACAGACATCATTTAAACAGTTTTATAAGCTTCTGAGTGTTTTCTATCCAATACTAATATTAATATGCATATATTAGCCTCTGGGACAGAGTAGGAGGCAGTTCAGTCTGTGCACGCTATTCATCCAAAAGTGAAAATGCTGCCCCCCTATCCCAAAAAGGTTGAAGTTGCAACTAACTTTCAATGGCTTGTTTTAAAAATAGCTATATTTTGGAGATGCTTTCATTTTTAAATAACCGAAAGTGAGAGGTTGTAATCTGAATAAAAGGGAAAAGGTCATTCTTGAACATGAGATGAGATATTCTTACTAATCTTCTAGAGAACCAGTTCGGATTTAAGTATAACTTTTGAATGACTAAAGCTTTTAGTGAGAGGTCTAATGGTTTAATATTTAATCATTTCTGCCCTCCGAATTCATATTCATGATATAAATAGGCCCGTTTAATTTTGTCTGGCTTGCCGTTCCAAATAAAATGTAACCTTCTTTGCTCAAATAATTTAAAAAACAAGTTGCTAGGTGTATGCAAGGTCATAAGCAAATAGGTAAACTGGGATATGACTAAATAGTTAATCAGGGTGATTTTCCCACAAATAGACAGGTATTTTCCATTCCACGGTAGCAAGATCTAATCTATTTTTGCTAACTTTCCATTAAAATGTATTGTAATGGGAGAATTTCTTTCTTTTAGGATATAAATACAGAGTATGTCCACTTCACCGTCAGACCATTTTATTGGTAAACTACAGTATGTTTATTTCTTGATCTCATCCTAATGCAAACAGACCCGGTCTGATGGGGAGGGAGGGAGGAGCAGGGCTCCTCTCAGCTTCCCCTCCCATCTTTCATTGCACTGGCAAGGTCTGACTTGTGACCGAAGCCTCTTTGTTACCTGTCCAGTCATATACCTTACATCTTCTTTGGGAGAACTTTCCCCCCCGGTTTTGATATGTTTTCCTTGTACTGCCTGCCTTGTGCTAGTAATAGCCAAACACTCGTCATGCGTCTCCAGATGATCAAAATGCAATAGCAATGGACATATTGACTGGACACAGCAACAATTGTCAGAATAACTTGGTTCATCCAAGTTACATAATAAATGGGCGCATATAATTGCGTGTGGGATGAATATTAGATTTTGGTCAAAATATTAAGAATAATTAGACGCCTAGTCACTGCCAAGTGAATGTGTAGGAGGGAGAGATTGGTACAGTATATTCTATGATTAGGATTGCTCCAGAATTGCTCCCTGCGCTGGTCTAGCAGACTTCTATTAGTTATTTAGAAAGTCGAGTAATGATTGCTCAGGCCTTGAAAACATGTTTCACTTGACAGCTTTTATTGATTAAGTTATGTAGTACTCACTTGCTCATAAAATCATATTGAATTGAAAAAGAACTGGCAGACTTAATGTGATTGTTTTGTCTCAGGCTTAGCAGAGGGAATTGGAATGTTTACAAATATTCAGCGACAATGTGATTTTACATTTTACAAGCACTGTTTTTTTTCTCTAAGGTTACAGATCATGCCACTACTGCTCTGCTGCACTACCAACTCCCCCAGATGCCCGACGTGGTGGTACGTTCCTTCATGGTGAGCACATTCACAAAGCAAACCCTCTACATAACCCACTCCCACCCCGTGACTGAGCTCCACTACTTGATAATCTACTCTCTGGTCCCATATCTTCACCATATGCACATAGCCGATGGATTGCACTCGCATTGCTATCTTTAGGCATCTTATCACACCTACAGTACTGTTAGTGCCTGCTTTTGATTGAAAGCTCTGTAACACATTTTTGAGGAAGGGGTTAAATACTGTCAGGCTATTACTGGATACAGTACCTTGCAAAAGTATTCATCCCCCTTGGTGTTTTTCCTATTTTGTTACGTAACAACCTGTAATTTACATTTATTTTTATTTGGATTTCATGTAATGGACATACATAAAATAGTCCAAATTTGTGAAGTGAAATTAAATAAATAACTTGTTTCAAAAAAATTCTAAAAAAGAAAAAACAGAAAAGTGGTACGTGCATATGTATTCACCCCCTTTGCTATGAAGTCCCTAAATATGATCTGGTGCAACCAATTACCTTCAGAAGTCACATAATTAGTTAAATAAAATCCACCTGTGTGCAATCTAAGTGTCACATGATCTGTCACATGATCTCAGTATATATACACACACCTGTTCTCAAAGGCCCCAGAGTCTGCAACATCACTAAGCTAGGGGCACCACTATGCAAGCGGCACCATCAAGACCAAGGAGCTCTCCAAACAGGTCAGGGACAACATTGTGGAGAAGTACAGATCAGGGTTGGGTTATAAAAAAAATATCCAAAACTTTGAACATCCCACAGAGCGCCATTAAATGGAAATAATATGGCACCACAACAAACCTGCCAAGAGAGGCCCGCCCACCAAAACTCACGGACCAGGCAAGGAGGGCATTAATCATAGAGGCAACAAAGAGACCAAAGATAACCCTGAAGGAGCTGCACAGCGGAGATTGGAGTATCTGTCCATAGGACCACTTTAAGCCGTACACTCCACCGAACTGGGCTTTACGGATGATTGTCCAGATAAAAGCCATTGCTTAAACAAATAAATTAGCAAACACGTTTGGTGTTCACTAAAAGACATGTGGGAGACTCCCCAAACGTTTGAAGAAGGTACTCTGGTCAGATGAGACTAAAATTGAGCTTTTTGGCCATCAAGGAAAACGCTATGTCTGGCGCAAACCCAACACCTCATCACACCAGAGACCACCATCCCCACAGTGAAGCGTGGTGGCAGCATCATGCTGTGGGGATGTTTTTCATCGGCAGGGGCTGGGAAACTGGTCAGAATTGAAGGAATGATGGCTGGCGCTAAATACATGGAAATTCTTGAGGGAAACCTGTTTCAGTCTTCCAGAGATTTGAGTCTGGGACTGAGGTTCACCTTCCAGCAGGACAATGACCCCAAGCATACTGCTAAAGCAACACTCGTGTGGTTTAAGGGGAAACATTTAAATGTCTTGGAATGGCCTAGTCAAAGCCCAGACCTCAATCCAATTGAGAATCTGTGGTATGGCTTAAAGATTGCTGTACATCAGCGAAAATAAAGGAGGACCAAGGCACTCTTCATATAATTTATTAAAATGCTTTTATTAGTATGGCATGTTCAATAGAAACAAAAAAAAATTTAATCGACGCGTTTCGGCTGCATGGCCTTCGTCGGGGAGTACAAAAAAAAGAGGAATTACAAGGTCCTCTTTTTAACAGCTTATCAATTAGCCCTAATTGGAAGAGGGAGTGGTTACACAATTGATTGGACACACCTAGTAAGCAATACTATACACATTGAAATACTGTAGCTATGTTATCATAAAAATGCAACTCCAAACTAGAAGTATCAGAACACTAAAAGGTAGTTCTAACCTTAAATATGACTGGGAAAATTGTCAAGAATAAGAAAGCTAAATATACCATAGTACACTAGAACACAGCAAAACATGAACAACAACAGTCTAACCATAGCTGAGGGCAATAGAGCAAAATGTCCACTAGATGACAGCAAATGGACCCATCACGACCCTACAGGAAGGGTGAGAAATCCATATCTTCATTTAAACCAGGGTATTTAGTGGCCTGTAGTTTGTAAATCCATATTTTCATTTAAACCAGGGTATTTAGTGGCCTGTAGTTTGTAAATCCATATCTCCATTTAAACCAGGGTATTTAGTGGCCTGTAGTTTGTAAATCCATATCTCCATTTAAACCAGGGTATTTAGTGGCCTGTAGTTTGTAAATCCATATCTTCATTTAAACCAGGGTATTTAGTGGCCTGTAGTTTGTAAATCCATATCTTCATTTAAACCAGGGTATTTAGTGGCCTGTAGTTTGTAAATCCATATCTCCATTTAAACCAGGGTACTTAGTGGCCTGTAGTTTGTAAATCCAAAAACTTTCCCTTTGGTTTAACTGTTTAAGACGGTCCCCTTTTCTAATAGAGGCTGGAATATGATCAATACCCATAGCTTGTAGGGGGGCAGGGTTGCCATGGTGTAGGGACTTGTAATGCCTTGCCATGGGGTAGTCTTCATTACCTACCCGTATGGCGTACTTGTGTTCCACTAAGCGGTCTTGAAGGCGTCTCTTTGTCCTTCCAATGTAGAACACCTTGCACTGTGGACATTCCAATCTATAGATGACATGAGTGGTTTTAGAGTTAATGGAATGCTTGACGTAATACTCCATTTTGGAAGCTGTGTCAACAAAATACTTCTTCTGTACAATATTACTGCAATGGTTACATTTAAAAGAGCCCTTTTCTGTTATTTTGTCTTATTTCTTGTTTGTTTCAGAATATATTGCATCTTCAAAGTGGTAAGCATGTTGTGTCAATCAAATGATACAAACCCCCCAAAATCCATTTTAATTCCAGGTTGTAAGGCAACAAAATAGGAAAAATGCCAATGGGGGGTGAATACTTTCGCAAGCCACTGTAATTAGTGGTTGTGAGTCGGGCAAAGTTCCCCTGTCCCGCTGAAGCTTGTAACCAGTCTCCACATGTACAGTCCTATGGAGGAAGTACCTCAGGAAGCGTACTGTACTATAGACTTGTCATTGTTACTTTGTGATGTGTCAGGTACTATTGGAGGTTTTTACTCCTTACTTCTTGGAGTGCGGGCAAGATTATGCATTAGTGTCTTGATGTTGGCTGTGACGGTCATGGAATTTTGGATGACAGTAATTGGTCAGCCAAATGACCGCAGTCCCCGTTATAACTGTTAGAATAGAAAGAAGAAAAAAATTAAATATATATATATATATATATATATATATATATATATATATATATATATATATATATATATATATATATATATATATACAGTTGAAGTCAGAAGTTGGCCAGTCCTCTTCTGGCTGTGCCGGGTGAAGATTATAACAGAACATGGCCAAGATGTTCAAATGTTCATAGATGACCAACATGGTCAAATAATAATAATAATCATGTGATAATCATCCCAACCGTGACGCATGTTGTGGCGGGTGCTTTGCTGCAGGAGGGACTGGTGCACTTCACAAAATAGATTGACATGAGGAAAGAAAAATTATGTGGATATATTGAAGCAACATTTCAAGACATCAGTCAGGAAGTTAAAGCTTGGTCTCAAATGGCTCTTCCAAATGGACAATGACCACAAGCATACTTCCAAAGTGGTTGCAAAATGGCCTAAGCACAACAAAGTCAAGGTATTGGACTGGCCATCACAAAGCCCTGACCTCAATCCCATAGAAAATGTGTGGGCAGAACTGAAGAAGCCTGTGCGAAAAAGAAGGCCAACAAACCTGACTCAATTACACCAGCTCTGTCAGAAGGAATGGGCCAAAATTCACCCAACTTATTGTGGGAAGCTTGTGAAAGGCTACCCGAAACGTTTGACCCAAGTTAAACAATTTGAAGGCAATGCTACCAAATACTAATTGAGTGTATGTAAGCTGCTGACCCACTGGGAATGTGATGAAAGAAATAAAAGCTGAAATAAATCATTCTCTCTGCTATTATTCTGACATGTCACATTCTTAAAATAAATTGGTGATCCTAACTGACCTAAAACAGGGAATTTTTACTAGGATTAAATGTCAGGAATTGTGAAAAACTGAGTTGAAATGTATTTGGCTAAGGTGTATGTAAACTTCCAACTTCAACTATATATATAATAAGATTTTAAAAATTCACACATTTCCTCCTCTGCCCCACTCCTGACAGCATGTGCTGCTGCAGGGAGGGGGGCTTTGCTAGGCAACCAAAGACTGGTTTGCTACAACACCTTGCTTGTTTCAGCAAGGTGAAACAAAGTTTCATCATGTTGTAAAAACTTCATGTTACCGCAGAACAGACTCAACTGCACTAATGCCTGGCTATCCTGTCTTCAGTCATCTGTTTGTTCCACACGAAAAGAATGACAGGTATTTTCATGGCAGTCTTCATCTATAACCACCAGTTATGCAGTAATTGTGCCCGCCCTACTTGATGTTTTTAAATAGCCCGACTGTCCACTCTGCAGACCTGTGCTCTTAGTGCTGAGGTGAGGGAGATTAATTAGCCACTCCGGTGTTGGAGACCTATTCTGATCTG